>NW_007582536.1:0-1337 GCF_000690725.1 Stegastes partitus
TAAGGTCCTCAGTGGGAGCTGTGAGTACTTCTGTTAGCACTGTGGTTTCTGTGACCTTAATACACAGTTTCTGTTTGAACATTTACTTTTATTTTGGTCTTATTGTATAGAACAGCCAAAGGAGAGACAGGAAAGTGGGGGAGGAGAATGGGGGAATGGGTCGCAGCAAAAGGCCATGAGTGGGATTCGAACCCATGGCCACTACATCAGAGACTATAGCCCAGGGGTGTTGAATCCTGGTCCTCGAGGGCCACAATCCT
Source organism: Stegastes partitus (assembly GCF_000690725.1). NCBI lineage: Eukaryota > Metazoa > Chordata > Actinopteri > Pomacentridae > Stegastes > Stegastes partitus. The sequence goes on from NW_007582536.1 coordinate 261, forward strand.
GCATGGTTTAGATGCTTCCCTCTTCCAACACACCTGATTCAAATGATCAGCTCATCATCCAGCTCTGCAGAAGCCTGATAACGATCCTGATCATTTGAATCAGGTGTGTTGGAAGAGGGAAACATCTAAAACATGCAGGATGCGGCCCTCGAGGACCAGGACTGGACACCCCTGGGTTAGACGGTCACCAGTTTTAAAGCTCTACTCAGTCAGATGTTGTTCATGTGGTACTGTGTAAAAAGTATTCACCCCCTCAGACATTTTCTCTCTTGTTTATGCTTCTCAACATTTAACCCTGATCAATATGATTTGGCTTGTTTCAAAAGGATTTACAAAAGCGTGACTCTTTCATGTCAAAGTGACAACCGATGTCTCCAAAGTCCAGTAGAACGTCTAGCGAGTGGCTGCATCAGTGTTCACGCCTTTAAAGCAGCACATGTAGTTTAACTCAGGTGCAGCCAGTTGGTGCTAAAAGTCACACAATTTGAAAACACACGTTGTGCAAAAAGACATGAAGCCTTTTTTTTCCTCACTATCTGACATTAAATCAGACTTTTCCTGGTTCAGGTCAGTTATGATTACCTTCATTATTACTATTTGCTAAATGCCAGAATAATGAGAGAGACAATTTTTTAAGGAATTTTTTTTATTTATTACTTTCTTCAAAGTCAGAAGTTTACATCCACTAAGATGCCTTCAAACTATTTGGCCCAGATGATGATGTCATGCATTTGGAAGCTTTTGATTGGTTAATTGACAACATGTGAGTTAATCGGAGGCCCACCTGTGGATGTATTTTAAAGCACACCTCGAACACGGATAGATTGACTTCTTAGTGGATGTAAACTTCTGGCTTTAAAGAAAGTAATAAAAAAATTCTGTCTCTCATGATTCTGGCATTTAGGAAATAGAATTAATTGTGGTAATCCTAACTGACCTAAAATAGGAAAAGTTTAGTCTGTTTTAATGTCAGATAGTGAGAAAAAAAATAAAGGTTTTATGTCTTTTTATGCAGCGTATATAAACTTCTGGTTTCAGCAGCATATGAGGGGTTGAAAGTGGTCATTTCTGACTGAG
>NW_007582537.1:0-1337 GCF_000690725.1 Stegastes partitus
GGGATCTTTCTGCGTGGAGTCTCCATGTTCTCCCCGTGCAGCGTGGGTTCTCTCCGGGTTCTCCGGCTTCCTCCCACAGTCCAAAAACATGTTGAGGTTGCAACTAATCAAAACCTTCATCACCTCCTCTATTATGTAGTGAACGCTTCTTCAATCATGACGGAGGTTCAGATGTCTTTGCTGAACATTTTGTGTCCTGTGGACTCACCACCCACAGAGGGAGTCATAGGGGTTGGGTCCAGAGAGGACTGGGTGGCCGTCGAGATGGACTGCCTCGGCGGCCTGGTCCGCTTACACAGCCTCTGGTTGTCGGGATGTGGAACGTCACCTCACTGGGGGAGAAGGAGCCTGAGCTTGTGTGGGAGGTTGAGCGATATCGGCTAGATATAGTCGGCCTCACCTCCATGCACAGCCTGGGCTCTGGAACCCAACTCCTGGAGAGAGGCTGGACGCTCCATTTCTCTGACGTTGCCCGCGGGGAGAGGCAGTGGGCTGGAGTGGGCTTGCTCATTGCCCCCCAGCTCAGCCGCCATGTGTTGGAGTTTACCCCGGTGAACGAGAGGGTCGCGTCCCTACGCCTTTGGGTTGGGGACAGGTCTCTCACTGTTGTCTCGGCCTACGGACCAAACAGCAGTGCAGAGTACCCGGCCTTATTGGAGTCCCTGGGAGGGGTACTAGATAGTGCCCCGACTGGGGACTCCTTTGTTCTACTGGGGGACCTTAACGCCCACGTGGGCAACGACAGTGAGACCTGGAGAGGGGTGATCGGGAGGAACGGCCTCCACGATCTGAACCCAAGCAGTGTTCTGTTGCTGGACTTCTGTGCTAGTCACAGTTTGTCCATCACGAACACCATGTTCGAGCACGAGGATGTCCACATGTGCACGTGGCACCAGGACACCCTAGGCTGGAGGTCGATGATCGATTTTGTAGTTGTTTCATTAGACCTCCAGCCGCGTGTCTCGGACACTCGGGTAAAGAGAGGGGCAGAGCTGTCCACCAATCACCACCTGGTGGTGAGTTGGATCCGCTGGCTGAGTGGTCCATGTTCTCCTCCTCCATTGACGCCGCGGCTGCTCCTAGTTGTGGTCGCAAGGTCTCTGGTGGCTGTTGTGGCGGCAATCCCCGAACCCGGTGGTGGCAGCCCGAAGTAAGAGATGCTGTCAAGCTGAAGAAGGAGTCCTATCAGTCATTTTGGCTTGTCAGACTCCTGAGGCAGCTGAAGGGTACCGGCAGGCCAAGCGTGCAGCAGCTCGTGCGGTCGCAGAGGCAAAAACTCGGGTCTGGGAGGAGTTCGGGAAGGCCATGGAGGAGGACTATCGGTTGGTCCCAAAGAA
>NW_007582538.1:0-1336 GCF_000690725.1 Stegastes partitus
ACCCACTGCTCACAAACTGCTCCGGCTGCATAATGGGACGCATCAGTGGTCAAGGCGATGGGCGCAGCAGGGTCGGGGTGGGCTAACAAGGCTGCACTGGCTGTAATGTGTATGCCACAACTGCCCTAAATTAGCAGCACTGGAAATTACCAACATTTCTTAAGTTTTTGTCATGGTTAAAACACCAGTATGTAGAAGATCTTCAACTGATACTATATTTTTGATGCTAAAATATAATTATCATTGTTCTCCATGAACTTTAAGATTTACTGTTTCACAAAAAGCTGAAAAAAATAGTAAAGAACATTATCATATCTTCATTAAGACGTAAAATTGTAGCTATTTACTTGTATTCCTGAACAGAAAAAAGTATATATTCTTAGTGGTTGAATGTTACGTTTGATTTATTTCCGATTTGTCAGAGAAGCTCAGTGAGCCGGAATAGATTTGGGTATAAAAAGGTGAATTCAGTTTGAAATTCCTCATTCCTGTTCAAAATGGTAAAATGTCGAGAGCTGAGTGCACATTATAGCACTTCATGATCCTGGATGGTCCAAGATATTAGTATAATATATACATACAGTCATGGAAAAATGATTGGCCCACCCTTGTTTTCTTCAATTTCTTGTTCATTTTAATGCCTGGTACCACTAAAGATACATTACCTGAAGAATACAATGAACACGACAAAAAATGCTGCTGATTAGATAATACTTTATGTCCTATTTGACATGCTTAAGCTTAATTCTATTACCAGGGTATAGAAGAGGCCATTTCATGTCACTGCACATGCAAAGGCCTAGAGTGCTTTCCTGCTTACATTCAAGCCGAAGCACAACCCAGAAGTTCTCTCATAATGCCTAAAACAAAAGAATTATGTGAAGCCACAGAGACAGCCATCTTGGCACGACTGGAAGTTGGCGTGAGTGAGAGTCAGGCAGCAAAAAAACTGAAGATCTCCAAGACAGCTGTTCATTAGACCAAGAAAAAACAAACCAAACATGGTACTACCAAACTACTAGCTGGTCACGGCAGGAAACATCTTTCTACCCCAAAGATGACCGTGAACTCATCTGTTCCTGTGTCAGGAATCGTCAGACCTCCAGGGAACTTACAAATGAGTGGACACTGACGAGAAATGTGACTTGTTGGGCAAGGACAGTTAGAAACCGACTTCTTGAAGCTGGTCTGAAGTCACACAGGGCACAGAAGAAGCCCTTCATCAATGAAAGGCAGAGGAAAGCCTGGTTACTCTTTGCTTGGGTTCACAAGGATTGGACTGTTGATGATTGGGCTAAGGTTCTCTTCAGTGATGAATCCAATTTTCAGTTGATGC
>NW_007582539.1:0-1335 GCF_000690725.1 Stegastes partitus
TGCTTTTCATGGTTTAGAGCTGCATGAGAGTTCACAGATCCAACTAAGAATGCTTAAATAAAAAGAAGACTGTGTTCCAGTTAAAGGTGTGAGACGAACACACAACAAAGACCAACAAAGCACCACAGCCGACTGCAGCCTGTCTTAAAATGTGTGAGCTAGACTAGTTTTATATTGCAGATATCTGTAGTTTAGTCACAATATTTTTTGTACATATTTTCCGTGTCGTTGAATTAAAAATAGCATTAATTTACATTCTGACTGTTAAAAACAGGCAGAAACTGAACATAACATCCACATTTTAAAAAAAAAAATCTTGATTTATTTGTAAAAGGTAACTGATTCTTTTACGTTTGACCATAAAATTACACATTTTCTTTGTGTATTCAAATTAGCAAAAAATATTGTTTCACAGTTATTTTAAAGAAGTAGGTATATTTAGGACTGAAAATTACTGATTGTACCCGCTTGGTTTTCTACAGTTCTACAATTTCATTTAGCAGACGCTTCTATCTAAAGCGACGTACATCTGAGAGCGGATACAACACAAGCAAGGATCTGGTCATGAAGTCATCTAGTTTGGTTAAACTACTGATACTAACTAGTAACTTGGAAAATCACACAAATAAACTATTAATTTACACACTGACTGTATGAAAATAGACAAACAGGCCAAAGCTATAAGTAATGTCCAAATCAAAAATCAGTATTTCTACAAATAGCAAATTAGCAATCTTACGATGTGTGACAGTAAAATTACAACAACTGTAACTGTATTCAAACCAGCAAAAATATCATTATTTTACAGATATTTGCCATTTTTAAATGCTGTAGTATCCCACCGTTGTTCTACGTGTTCTTTCGGGTACACTACAAAAAAAAAATCCTGTTAAAAAAAGAAAGAAGAAAAGAAAATCTGGCTGCAAGGGTGCCAAAAAAATGTAAAAAGCCTGTAAAAAGCGCTGAATATAATGGCAAATATAAATATTTTACTATTTAAATACAGTTAAATAGTGTAACTTTATGGTCAAACGTTTAAAAGAACACATTTTTTGGATTTTTGAAGTGGACATTATTTACAGTTTTGTCCTGTTTTCTTACAGCCAACATCGAAATAAATTTTTTCAGTATTTTTATGAGTTATCAGCTGTAATTCATCAAAACAGGAAAAATCTGTAAAATAACTTTTTTTTTTCCAAAACTCTTCGGAACATCAATCTGCTGCACAGATCTCACCATTTTTTTTCTTACGAACAGCGTGTGTAAGATTATTTCCGTGTCGTCAAACTGAGCTTTGAGATGTTAAAACATCTTGCTCTGACATCGTGCTGTTTC
>NW_007582540.1:0-1335 GCF_000690725.1 Stegastes partitus
AGCAGCAGGCGAAGCAGGTCGTCCCAGACCTCCCTCCCCCCGGTGACGCTTTCCAGCTCTTCCTGGGAGATCCCGCGGCGTTCCCAAGCCAGTCAAGAGATATAATCCCTCCAGCGGGTTCTGAGTCTGCCCCGGGGTCTCCTCCCAGGTGGACGTGTTCAGAGAACCTCCAGAGAAGTCCTTCCTGGAGGCATCCGAATCAGATGTCCAAACCGCCTCAACTGGCTCCTTTTGACGCAAAGGACCAGCGACTCTACTCTGAGCTCCCTCCGGATGTCTGAGCTCTTCACCCTATCTCTAAGGCTGAGCCCAGCCACCCTGTGGAGGAAGCTCATTTCGGTCACTTGTATCTGCAATCTCGTTCTTTCAGTCACGACCCAGAGCTTGTGACCATAGGTGAGGGTTGGGACCTAGATGGACTGGTAAATCGAGACCTTTGCCTTGCAGCTCAGCTCTCTTTTCACCACGACAGTCCAGTTACTGCAGACGCCGCACTGATCCGCTAGGATCACTGGGCGAATCTTGTCCATGCCTGGTGCTTTGCCACCAAGGAGCAGCCTTCGATAGCCTTCACCACCAGGGGACAGTATGCCAGGACGCCCACTCCTGCCTACCACCTGGGGTGCATGGCACCCGACCAGAATCTTCTTCTGCCCTGTGGGTGGTGGGCCCTGTGGGTGGTGGGCCCTCGGGGCAGCAGCCCCGTGTTAATTCTTTGGGCGGTGCCCGACCGAGCCCCACGGGGCCCCAAGACTCGGCCACCAGACGCTCTCCCACGAGCCCCCCCCCCACGAGGCCTGGCTCCAAGAGGGGGCCCCGGTCTCCCAGGTCCAGGCGAGATGGCGGCTTTCCTTCATAAAAAATACATACTGTATAAAATCAGCGATGATTCCTGTCCTTAGTAATGCTCACATTTAGGGTCTGAGCATAAGAATTATGTGTTATGAGTCATTAGAAAAGATTGAATCTCTGTTCTTCATATTTTGGTGGCAGTGCTTGAAATATCTAATTAATAAACTTTTAGGACTGCTATGTTTTGGTTTACAGTTCAATTATATCTTTAAACCTACAAAATCAGTTCAGGTTGATATCGACAATTGGAATATCGCAGGATACGGAGTTTGAATTTTCCCATTGAATAGTTTGAGACACAGTTTAGAAAGAAAAGAGATATGAACAATGAGTCACCGATAATGTGTGCATGTATTAGAAAAGAGGAGACATGTGATTAGTAGTTGAAAATAACTTGTACATAAACTTCCATCGATCAGGAGGAGCCCAGTATACAGTTTGTTGCAATAATGAGAATTTGAACTAAATTAATATGTGGTGCTT
>NW_007582541.1:0-1334 GCF_000690725.1 Stegastes partitus
CCTTCATGCCTCATAAATGGCTTAGATGTAGCCCTACGTTGTTGCTTCCTCTAGAAAATGCAAATCTATGAAGTAGATTTCTTATGTTTGTTACATATGTTACCTTATCAACCAAAACAATCCATCAAACCAACATGTCCCCAATATTGCGCTAATTATACATTGCACTGTAATTACTGTTTACTACTGTTACTTATGATGCACCAGGCTTTTTAATGTCCACCGCACTGTTTCAATTTCCACTGCACATGTCCATTTGTAAATATACACTATGCCATATATTCATGTAAATACCATAGTTTATATATATGTATATATTTAACAATATGTCTGCACTTAATACTTCTGGTTACATGCTCGCTGCATTTCATTGCTTTATACTTGTACATGTGTGATGACAATAAAGTTAAATCTAACCTAATATGAAAGATAAGTCTGAACCTGTGCTTTAGAGACTGTCATTAGGATGCTGCAGCTCCAAGGTGGAAATGCTCAGCCATAATGCTAACTATGTATTTTTCTCAAAATATGTATTCTAGGGGCTGCAAGGCGGCTCAGTGGTTAGCGCTGTTGCCTCGCAGCAAGAGGGTTGCCAGTTCGCGTCACGGTGAGGACACCGGGATCTTTCTGCGTGGAGTTTGCATGTTCTCCCCGTGCAGCGTGGGTTCTCTACGGGTTCTCCAGCTCCCACAAGGTCCAAAAACATGTTGAGGTTAATTGATGATTCTAAATTGTCCGTAGGTGTGAATGTGAGTGTGCTTGGTTGTCTGTCTCTAAGTGTGGCCCTGTGATAGACTGGCGACCTGTCCAGGGTGTCCCCTGCCTTCACCCTGAGTCAGCTGGGATAGACTCCAGCCCCCCCACAACCCTAGTGAGGATTAAGCGGTGTATAGATAATGGATGGATGTATTCTAGCACAAACAAACAAACAAACAAGCAAACAAAAAACACTATATGGATATCTTATCAAGGTGAAAATACTTGGAAGATAATTAGATATTAAATATCAACGCTAATGCTTCCAAATCAACATTTTCATTCCAATTTACGATCAGTGTTAGAAAATGGTAAATGATCTGCACTTATGTAATGCTTTTTTACCTTGGTGGTACTCAAAGCGCTTTACAATGTGTTTCTCATTCACCCATTCACACACACATTCATGCACCAATGACGACAGAGCTGCCATTTGGAGCAAATTCAGGTTTAGTATCTTGCCCAAGGACACTTTGACTGTGGAGGGATCAAACAACCAACCTTGCTATTGGAGGACAACTGGCTGTACCATATGAGCCACTGCCACCCAATGTAGAGGGTCACGTGATTCTAAGTTT
>NW_007582542.1:0-1334 GCF_000690725.1 Stegastes partitus
GTACTAGATGTATGGAGCGGATTCCACTAATGATATGTCAGCTGATGTTCTTTCATCATTTATTCAGTTTCATACGATGTATTTTATAAACTAGCGAGCAGCTGACTGGGAACTCATCTCCTTGGCTGTGATACGTGCTCTGCTACATGTGCTGCACATAGTGGTGACAGCATTGTACAGAATGAAGCTGCTCAGCTGGACAAACTGTGTGATTAAACTATTTCAAAGTTACCCAGGTATCCTTTTCTGGATTATCTACAATATATGTATAAAAAAAAAAAAAAGAAACTTTGGACAGATGTACATGTGAATATTGATATACTTGTTCATTGTTGCAGCCTTAATCAAATCAAATCCCATTTATTGTCAGTTTGCTGTACGTACTCAGTCGTACAGGCAAGATGGGAGAGGGTTTCTGCAGCATCATTTAATTAGTAAGTTTTGCAGAATGCGAAACGCTCACTCTCGCTGTCTCCTGAAGGGGGCGCTGTGTCCATGCACGCCGCCATCACGTTGAACCTCTTCAGGTCCTGGTAGGTCTTCAGGGACACAAGGACACACATGATGGTGTCACGATGGTGAAGCCCTAGATGCTGCCCAGAGCTAGCTGTCTGTCTGTCTGTCTGCATCCCCTCCAGCTGTATGTCCGTCTGGGATGTTGTCATGGAGCCATGTTTCTGTTAAAGCAGACACACAGCAGTCCCTCCACTCTCTGCGGGTTTCTCCCAGCAAACATAGCTCGTCCAGCTTGTTGTGGAGGGAGTGGACATCGGAGAGTAGGTCCTGCTGGTCTGGAGGGGTTAGCCTTTAGCCTAGCATGGATCCCGGCTCTCTTCCTCCTCTTTTGTTTACGTTTGCGCTTCCTTCTCCGTCGGGTAACTGCCGGCATAGTCTCGGACTCCATGTTGGTGTAGTATGTCCAAATCACAACCGGTCGCCGTAATTCAAGCGCCGTTTACTGTCCTGACGCCCAGTAAAGTCTCCCGGCTGCAAGTTTTGCAGAATGAACGTCTGGGATAGACAAGACACTCAAAACGTTAGTTGTCTCCTGAAGGGGCAACATACGTAAGCTTACATAAGTGTAGAAAGAAGCACTAAAGTCAGATATGTGAGTAGAATTTGTATATAATTAGAGCTTTCTGTCTACAGGTTCATGTCATTTGAACTTAAATGTGTCTGTTTTAACAGAAACAGCCAGAAACATGTCGGTTTTATAATACAATCCTTTCTTTCCTGTGGTCCAGGAATGAGGACAGAATGGAGAGGAGTGAACGGCAGACCTGCACCAAGATGGACAGTATTGAAGCTGCTGAAGAACAGTAAGTGCAGCCGTC
>NW_007582543.1:0-1333 GCF_000690725.1 Stegastes partitus
TTTGTCTGTTCAAAACTTCTATAATTGCAGGTAAGAAAAATATGGTGACACCAAGTAACATCTAAGGAGTCATGCAATTGCAAAATTTTCCAAGTATTGATTTTATATTGGGAGGAAATTATGATTAATCACATGTCCACTAAAGTGTACATCATGCATCACTGGCTACATTTCAACTACAATTCACAGGATACAATTTGTTACGGGGAGGTTCGAAGGCTCATGCGCGAGGCAACATGACAGGGCAGACAGGCAGTTTAAACAATAAATAATTTATTCGTTCACACAGAAACAGGTACAGAACTAAAAGAGATTGCTGACAAAGCAACTATATAATGACAGAAAACAAAAACCAAAGGCTCGGACCCAAGCTCGGTACCACCGAGTCAGGAACCGAAAAAACAAAACTAGACTAACAAGAGAATAACTAAAAGAGGACACCAAAAGGTGTTAAATAAGGAGACTGACTTGAAAACCAAAAAGACTAGCAAACTGAGAAACGCTAGCGCTACGCACGGGCAGGTGGGGTAAGCAAAACAGAAGTCTAAGGAACTGAAAAAGCTAGCGGACAAAAGCTAACAATGGGCTAGCGCTAAACGCAGACTGGCGATCTAAATACAGGGCGACTAGAACAGACGTACGGACAGGATGACAAACGGAAGTACAAAAAACTAGCGGGACATACGGACTGGTGGGGTAACGAAGCTAAACAGGAGGCTAATAGTGAGGTTAGCTAAACCTACGCTGGGAGAATCTGACCTGACGGGAACAGACTGTGAGGAGAGGGGAAGCAGGGAGGTGAGTGGAGGAGCTGAGCGCCTGGCATTGCCGCGGCTGCGGTGGAGCGGCTGTCGAAGACCGGGAGCGGACGCCAGGGAGCTCTGGGAGGAAGAGGTGGACGGAGCTGGTGTCCGGGCTGACGAGTGGACCAGAGCGGGCAGGTGACAAGTGGTGAATCCGATTTCCGGGGCAGGAGTGAAGTGGTGACAGAACCGGTGAAAGGTTTGACGGCGTGGTGCTGGAGCATTGTCTGGCTGGAGCTGAAATACCAGCAGACCGGAGGTTGCAGCTGGAGTGGACCAATCCCCACGCAACAATCACCAGATTGGCAACGAGGCACACCTGCCTGTGTGCTGGGACGGCAGAGAGAGAGAGAGAGAGCGCCGGGCAGGGGCCGAGGCTGCAGGGCCATGACACAATTAGGCTATTACTGCTGCTGTTCTTGAAAATACTTCATATCCAGGAACTTTTTTGGCTGTAAATAAACTTGTTTATGTTTTAAGAATGTAACTTGTAGTTTTTGTATGTCTTTATGAATATCTTTATATTTGTA
>NW_007582544.1:0-1332 GCF_000690725.1 Stegastes partitus
GGTGTCTGGTAGCAGCAGGGCACTACACTGTATATAGACAGTTGAAACCAGAAGTTAACATACACTACAAAAGCGCATATAACCTTTTTTTGTCACTGTCTGACATTAAATGTTACTAAACTTTTCCTGTTTTAGGTCACTTAGGATTACCAAAATTATTTCTTTTTGCTAAATGCCAGAATAATAAGAGAGAGAATTTTGTATTTTTTTAAAAACTTTTTTCAAAGTCTGACATTTACATAAACTTCCTGAGTATTTAGTAGAGTTGCCTTTAAACTGTATGACTTGGGTCAAGCGTTTTGGGTTTCCTTCCACAAGCTTCTCACAATAGTTTGATGAATTCTGGCCCATTCCTCCTGGGAGAACTGGTGGAACTGAGTCAGGTTTTTTAGCCGCCTTGCTCTACACGCCTTTTCAGCTCTGCCCACAAATGTTCTCCAGGATTGAGATCAGGGCTCTACTATGGCCACTCCAAAACATGTACTTTGTTGTCCTGAAGCCACTTTTTAACTCATCTGGCAGGATGTTTAGGGTCGTTGTCCATTTGAAGACCCATTAGTGCCCAAGCTTTAACTTCCTGGCTGATGTCCTGAGATGTTAGTTCAATATTTCCACATAATGTTCTTTCCTTATGATGCCATCTATTTTGTGACGTGCACCAATCCCTCCTGCAACAAAACACCCCCACAGCATGATGATGCCACCTCTGTGCTTCACAGTTGGGATGGTGTTCTCAGGCTTGCAAGCTTCCCCCTTTTTCCTCCAAATGTAACTGATGGTCATTAAGGCCAAACAGTTCAGGTTTAGTTTCATCAGACCACAGGACATGTCTCCAGAAAAGAAAGATCTTCGTCCCTGTGTGCATTTGTAAACTGTAATCTGTTTTTTTCATGTTGCTTTTGAAGTAATGTCTTCTTCCTCTCTGAGTAGCCTTTTAGTCCATGTCGGTACAGGACTGGTTTCACTGTGGATAAAGACACTCTCTTACCAGCTTCAGCAGCATCTTCACAAGGTCTTTAGCTTTTGTTCTGGGGTTGATACGCACATTTCACACCAAGACACATTCATCTCTGGGAGCCCGTCTTCTTCCTGAGCGCTATGATGGCTAGACATTCCCATGGTGTTTACTTGAGCATAATTGTTTGAACAGATGAACGTGGAACCTTCAGGCATCTGGAAATTGTGCCCAAGGATGAACCAGAGTTGTGGAGGTCCACAATTCTCTTCCTGATATCTCGGCTGATGTTTTTTTTTTTTTTTTTAGATTTTCCATGTTGTCACAAAAGGAAGCAGTGTGTTTGAGGTGTGCCTTAAAATACATCCACAGGTGTG
>NW_007582545.1:0-1331 GCF_000690725.1 Stegastes partitus
ACACAGACATTCAAGGTTCCCACTGGATGACAGGCAACGACTGGTGATTCTTTACTTTTCATCTCACACTGCAGCCCTGCCTCCTAAAAACTCTGCAGTTAAACTGTATGCTTAGTTACATTGCAAAGGAATCATTTTTTCTCCCAGATTACATTTGTTTGTGGCATGCCACATATACATTAGGGTTGGGCGATATATTGATATAAAAATTTATCGATATAATTTAAAATGTGATATGGAATTAGACCATATTGATATGGTTCAAATTTGCGCTGTGATCTCTGCTCCCGGCAAGCTGACCTGGGGTCCGGTTCATGAAGCAGGTTTAGTGAAAACTCAGAGTCTGTTAACCCTGAAATGAGGGAAACTCGGAGTTTACCATTTCAGAAAGGGAGGTAACAAATCAAAAAAACAAAAATAAAAAAGGATATATTAGAAGTCCATCAGGCACAGTAGGTGGCGACTTTTTCCACCAACATGTCCTTTTGTTAATGATCCCGTGGATGAAGGTGCAGCATTACTGCGCAGACAATTAAACACTGGTCTGGAGATCGTTATCAGACTGCGCATAGATGTTCTAGTATTTCCAGACAGTTATCTTTTTGAGCCGTTCCATTTCATGTCACAGTCCATCATCTACATAGAACCTAACCCTACCTCACATGCGCACCACTACTAACCGTAGTCATGCTCTCACATCCCAGCAGATGTTGTGTGTTGCGCGGCGCTTCTTTGCAAATGAAAGTTTTTTGTACAATGTCGGAGATGCAGAGCACCTGCGTAAGGCTACTGTATGCCCAAAGTGCTATATTTTCTTAAACCTAACCAAGCAGATGTGGCACCTAAACCTAACCAAACGGTGAGGTAAAAGGAAAGAAACCATAAGCGAAAATTCGGCAGGGGACACCCTGGACAGGTCACCAGTCTATCACAGGGCCACACTTAGAAACAGACAACCAAGCACACTCACATTCACACCTATGGACAATTTAGAATCACCAATTAACCTCAACATGTTTTTGGACTTTGTGGGAGGAAGCCGGAGAACCTGGAGAGAACCCACGCTGCACGGGGAGAACATGCAAACTCCACGCAGAAACATCCCAGGTGTCCTCAACAGGACGTGAACCGGCGACCTTCTAGCTGCGAGGCGACGATGCTAACCACGGAGCCACCTTGCAGCCCCCACACTGATACAATACCACTGATTTCTGCGACAACGATAAAATGGTAATATCATTTAATTTAAAGAAAACATGCCAAGAAATGTAATAACCTAATCATTTATTGACTGAGGTGTAAAATGAAGTGCTGCATAAAGACAAGCTATG
>NW_007582546.1:0-1331 GCF_000690725.1 Stegastes partitus
CATAGCTTGTCTTTATGCAGCACTTCATTTTACACCTCAGTCAATAAATGATTAGGTTATTACATTTCTTGGCATGTTTTCTTTAAATTAAATGATATTACCATTTTATCGTTGTCGCAGAAATCAGTGGTATTGTATCAGTGTGGGGGCTGCAAGGTGGCTCCGTGGTTAGCATCGTCGCCTCGCAGCTAGAAGGTCGCCGGTTCACGTCCTGTTGAGGACACCTGGGATGTTTCTGCGTGGAGTTTGCATGTTCTCCCCGTGCAGCGTGGGTTCTCTCCGGGTTCTCCGGCTTCCTCCCACAAGTTCCAAAAACATGTTGAGGTTAATTGGTGATTCTAAATTGTCCATAGGTGTGAATGTGAGTGTGCTTGGTTGTCTGTTTCTAAGTGTGGCCCTGTGATAGACTGGTGACCTGTCCAGGGTGTCCCCTGCCGAATTTTCGCTTATGGTTTCTTTCCTTTTACCTCACCGTTTGGTTAGGTTTAGGTGCCACATCTGCTTGGTTAGGTTTAAGAAAATATAGCACTTTGGGCATACAGTAGCCTTACGCAGGTGCTCTGCATCTCCGACATTGTACAAAAAACTTTCATTTGCAAAGAAGCGCCGCGCAACACACAACATCTGCTGGGATGTGAGAGCATGACTACGGTTAGTAGTGGTGCGCATGTGAGGTAGGGTTAGGTTCTATGTAGATGATGGACTGTGACATGAAATGGAACGGCTCAAAAAGATAACTGTCTGGAAATACTAGAACATCTATGCGCAGTCTGATAACGATCTCCAGACCAGTGTTTAATTGTCTGCGCAGTAATGCTGCACCTTCATCCACGGGATCATTAACAAAAGGACATGTTGGTGGAAAAAGTCGCCACCTACTGTGCCTGATGGACTTCTAATATATCCTTTTTTATTTTTGTTTTTTTGATTTGTTACCTCCCTTTCTGAAATGGTAAACTCCGAGTTTCCCTCATTTCAGGGTTAACAGACTCTGAGTTTTCACTAAACCTGCTTCATGAACCGGACCCCAGGTCAGCTTGCCGGGAGCAGAGATCACAGCGCAAATTTGAACCATATCAATATGGTCTAATTCCATATCACATTTTAAATTATATCGATAAATTTTTATATCAATATATCGCCCAACCCTAATGTATATGTGGCATGCCACAAACAAATGTAATCTGGGAGAAAAAATGATTCCTTTGCAATGTAACTAAGCATACAGTTTAACTGCAGAGTTTTTAGGAGGCAGGGCTGCAGTGTGAGATGAAAAGTAAAGAATCACCAGTCGTTGCCTGTCATCCAGTGGGAACCTTGAATGTCTGTGT
>NW_007582547.1:0-1331 GCF_000690725.1 Stegastes partitus
TCAACCCAGGATGATTCACGCCTTTCTCTCTGGTCCAGCCTCTCCTCTGTCCTCCTGCCCCCCTCTTCAGCTCGTTCATCCATCAACTGCATACAATTGTCTATTTAGCCTCTTTACATTCAAAGCAGTCCTTTGCATTTCTGTCCTGCTTGTCTCACCACCATCCACCCCATGCCTCTTCAGGACTGCTCACAAGAGTAGAATCAGATGCTCCGTTGGTCTCATAGTGCTCTGCAAGCATCTGCTTCATCCTCAGACATGCTGTCCGTGGAAACTGGCTCTGCACCAAAGCTTTCTCAATGAATATGGTTATCATGTTTGTGTTGGTAAAGTCTTTTCTTGTTGATGTTGGTTTTTGTTGAAATAAAAGCACATCAGTTAAATGCTTGCAAGGAGTTTGTTTTTTAACATAAGGGAAAGGAATTGTTACAACAGGGCTCACTGCCTTGAAAACATCATTGCTGTGCTCTACATTTTATCCCCCAGCTGGGTTAGATGGCCTGATCAGGCACTGAAAATGGATAGATGGATGGATTGTCGACTACAGTTTCTTCCAGCAGGTTACTGTGCATCACTGGTCACCTCGTTTCATTTAGATAAAACATATTTTCCTCACCTCTCCCAAAGAAGGTCTCTGCAGAAAACTTGGATAATGTATAAACTGTTACCTGAATCTCATTATATTTGTGTATGTTGAATTTGTGGATTGCTGCCATAAAATACATGTTTTTTCAGTCAATTTACAGAATACAGTCGTGGCAGATATTTGTGTGTAGTTTGCTGGTTGATTGCTTCAAAACACCTGTAAGTTTTCATTTGGCCGTGCGGCGTTTCTGTTACATGGAGCACATGTAAAGCAGTGTCGCACCTTTGGGTCATTTGTCTTGCAAATCATTTAAGCTAATAGCCAAGATTATTCTTATAGCTCACTGTGAAGGTTATAGATAATAACTTCAATATATCAAAAATAAGGACATTGGATAGCATCATATGGAGGTCACAATTCGCATGATGTTTGTGAAAAGGGTGACAGGAGCAGCTTTTTGTACACGGAGATAAAAAAAAAAAAAAAACAATACAAAAAGTTCTGCTCTTGTTTTCGGCTCCTGAAAGTTTACCCTGGATAGAGCTGTTTGGATATAAAAACATTCATATCATTGTGTGGTAAAACGCATGTAAGTGCTTATTTTTATATCGTAAAAAGTGAAATACATAAAGTTGAATTTTCATTTACCTTTGAGGTGTTTGTCTCTATTTCTCAGCAAATGCTTGTACACAGGAGTTTCACTGACTATGAAGAACTTACAGCATTACGTTAAGCCTGACTTTAT
>NW_007582548.1:0-1329 GCF_000690725.1 Stegastes partitus
ACCAGTATAACAGGGTATGGAATTACCTATTAACCGTTTTTTTTTAAAGAGAATTAAAAAAAAAAAAAAAAAAAACTTTCTTCAAAGTCAGAAGTTTACATACACTAACATTACTATACCTTCAAACTGTTTGGAAAAACCCAGATGATGATGTCATGGCTTTGGAAGCTTTTGATAGGTTCATTGACAACACTGGAGTTAATTGGAGGTCCACCTGTGGATGTATTTTAAGGCACACCTCAAACACACTGCTTCCTTTTGTGACAACGTGGAAAATCTGAAGAAATCAGCCAAGATATCAGGAAGAGAATTGTGGACCTCCACCAGTCTGGTTCATCCTTGGGTACAATTTCCAGATTCCTGAAGGTTCCACGTTCATCTGTTCAATTAATTATAAGTAAGTATAAACACTATGGGAATGTCCAGCCATCATACTGCTCGGGAAGGAGACGGGTTCTCTGTCCCACAGATGAAGTGTTTTGGTGTGAAATGTGCGCATCAACCCCAGAACAAAAGCAAAAGACCTGTGAAGATGCTGCTGAAGCTGGTCACGGTGTCATTATCCACAGTGAAATGAATCCTGTACCGACATGAGCTGAAAGGCTACTCAGAGAGGAGGAAGACATTACTCCAAAAGCAACATAAAAAAGCAGATTACAGTTTGTAAATGCACCCAGGGACAAAGACCTTCATTTCTGGAGACATGTCCTGTGGTCTGATGAAACTAAAATTGAACTGTTTGGCCATAATGACCATCGTTACATGTGGAGGAAAAAGGGGGAAGCTTGCAAGCCTGAGAACACCATCCCAACTGTGAAGTACAGGGGTGGCAGCATCATGTTGTGGGGGTGTTTTGCAACATCTCAAGACATCAGCCAGGAAGTTAAAACTTGGGGGCAAATGGGTTTTCCAAATGGACAATGACCCTAAGCATATCGCCAAACTAGTTATAAAGTGGTTTTAGGACAACAAAGTCAATGTTTTTGGAGTGGCCATCACAAACCCCTGATCTCAATCTCAATCCAGAGCTCAATCCAGAAAAGGCGTGTGCAAGCAAGGCAGCCAACAAACCTGAGTCAGTTCCACCAGTTCCTTCAGGAAGAATGGGCCAAAATTCCAGCAAACTATTGTGAGAAGCTTGTGGAAGGAAACCCAAAACATCTGACCCAAGTCATACAGTTTAAAGACAATGCTACCAGATACTAAGGAAATGTATGTAAACTTCTGACTTTGAAGAAAGTAGTTTTAAAAAAAGTCTAAAAAAAATGTCTTTTTCATTATTCTGGCATTCAGCAAATAGAAATAATTTTGGAAATAATTGTTGTTTCA
>NW_007582549.1:0-1328 GCF_000690725.1 Stegastes partitus
TTTTTTGCAGGTTTGTGGAGTTGATGTCAAGTCAAGTCAATTTTATTTGTATAGCACAGTTAACACATGTCATCTCACAGCGCTTAACATGGTAAGGTACAGACCATTCAAATTTAAACAGAGAACCCAACAATCCAAAGTTGCCTTTGGACTTCCTCTGAGCAAGTGTGGATTAAGTCATATATTATTATTATTATCGTCATTCCATCTGAAATGATCACATTTTTAGAATTGTTTCTGCTCAACTAGCTTTGATTTGTCTCATATTTTAATAGCATAAATTATAGACATAATACAAAATAAAACAGTGAGAAATACTTGTTGCCTTATGTAAAAGTTGAAGTATGCATGTTAGTAAAATCCATCCATTTCTTTGTCCTCTGTAGGTTGTAAAGAACAAGATGATTTATAGTTATTTAGTTAGTTAGTCCTTTAGTTAGTTTTTTTTAAATTCTTTAGTTAGTTATTTAGTTAGTTTTTTAATTCATTATTTAGTTCTTTAGTTAGTTTTTTAAAAATTCTTTAGTTAGTCCATTAGTTTTTTTTAAAAATTCTTTAGTTAGTTCTTTAGTTTTTGAATTCTTTATTTAGTTCTTTAGTTCGTTTTTTTGAATTCTTTAGTTAGTTCTTTAGTTAGTTTTTTTAATTCTTTATTTAGTTCTTTAGTTAAGTATTTAGTTATTAAACTGTTTTTAGTTAGTCCTTTAGTTAGTGTTTTCTAATTCTTTAGTTAGTTTTTTAGTTAATTCTTTAGTTTTTTAAAAATTATTTAGTTCATTATTTAATTCTTTAGTTTTTTTAGTTTGTTCTTTAGTTAGTTAGTCATTTATTTACTTATTTCTTTCATTTATTTGTTTCTTTGTTTATTGTATTTATTGTAGAGATATTATTTTTATAAAATAAAAAAACATTGAAACTTTTATAAAATCATGAAATATGGATTTTTGTCAACAACATCCTTTTTCATGTCACCAAATACTCTGATATCTTTATGGATTTCATGTCTCTGGGCCGTCTTTAATGTTAGGAATATATTACCCCCAAATACTTTTTCTACATAACCAAATCATTAGCTGGTGCAACCAATGAAGAAAGAGGAAAAGTTCATCTGGAGCCCTGCTACATGTGTTTTACTTTTAGGTAAAAGCATGCACAATAGTTGTACATAGAATAAATAACAATCAAATGCAGAGACAATTATTTAACAATATGTTAAGGAGTGGCTACCTTTACAGAGTCTTACAATTACAACTGGCCCTCTGAGGGTAAACATAATGCTCATGTGGCCCGGGATGAAAATGAGTTTGACACCCCTGATCTAAAGCAAC
>NW_007582550.1:0-1328 GCF_000690725.1 Stegastes partitus
ATGCTGTGCATGTTTCCCATTTCCAGGGAGTCAGACATTCTTACATCAGGGTCACATGATACAACCACAAAAGCTGTAGGTACAGTCGTCCTCAGGTGTATTCATACCCTCCCATTGAAGGAGGAAACAAACAGGTGTCACTGAAATAAGCTGAAATTGTCAAAAGTACTAATAAATAAAAAATGTAATGAACATCATGGCATTGTTTTTGAATTTTGGTTCAACAGAAATATCAAAAAAGACAAATTAATTTTTAAAAGAAGGTATTTTGAAAGTGCTCTAATTTGTCCCAAACCGTTTTGTTTTTTGTTTTATTTAATTATTCTTTTCAACCACAATTTAAAAGCAACGTCTCATTTCACTAAATTATAATTTAGCAAATTTTTATTTATTATTACTTTTTTCAGTTTCTAATTATTTGAGTGACTATTTGTGAATTTTGCCTTTTCTTTAATAGAAGCGGATGAATACATTTGAGGACGACTGTACATGTAAAACCGAGATCTACAAACACTAGCTTAGTTAATCTCAGCTTGATTTAACCTAGAAGTGCAGCCCGAGGTCTTTAAGGGTCACATGAGTCTTTGTCATGGTGCCCCTTTAATGCTCTCTGCTGCCTCCACTGGTCGCCGCTGAGTCGGCAGATACTAAACACAGAATGACTTCGATCAATAGACTGTATAAAAGATGGACGTAGCTTCCGTGACGTCACCCGTTGGTTCCTGCACTGAGAAAATGAAGCCAGGGTTTTGCTACTTCCTGGTTGACATCTTGGATTTTTGGAGCCAAAAATCTTCAAATCGTCCGAGGGGGGCGGAGCCATAGGAGCAGCCGGATTGAGAGGCGGGCCCTCTCTGCCCGCCCACATTTACCGCCTTCTGCTCACTTCATCTGTATGGTGTTGACGATTTTTAAAAAATTCAGTATTGATTTATGTTCAGATTGGTCACCTGATCTCTGGATTTGACCATGAAAACTAATTAGAAAAAATCCTGAGCTGTAGGAATGCAGTATTTCGTGATCTGTGATCGTTTTTGACACTTCCGGGTTGGCGTCATTTTTCAGGGCCGGTTGCTACGTCCATCTTTTATACAGTCTATGCTTGGATCAGATCGAGGGGGGAAAAATGGGTGTGTTGTAAAGCAAAGTACTAGTTTGCAGCTTAGAGCGAAGACACCTTTCGACTCCTCACCACTATCTGCCAACACACTCTGCTACATGCGCTGCATATGCGATGACAATCCCATATTTCTGAAATGAATTAATAAAACAAAAACACCAGACAACATGCCAACACCAGCATATCTGCGATAAGCCAACGGGCTCCG
>NW_007582551.1:0-1327 GCF_000690725.1 Stegastes partitus
GTTGGTGTCAGAACAGAGTGTCTTTAGATCAAATCTGCAAGTGTTCTTGTTGTAACAACAACTCTGAACATTTCACCCTGAACTCTAAACCTGGCCAAGACTCTACCAGTGTGACTCAACTCCGCCCATTGGTCTCACGAACTGAACGTCTCAACTGAAGCTGAACCGAAGGAGTCTGAAAACTATGTTTGAGCTTGTTAAAGCTTGCTTCTTCTTTGCATTTTTCGTTAAGTGAATGAAGTTATGTTAACATTATGTTTTGATATAAATATATCTCCTCCGGCACCTGGTGTTTTTGGTGTGATAAGTCACGTTCACACTGCTTACCGCCACACTGTCACATGGCCACCGATAAAACTCCACATTTGATAGCAAACACCGAATATGATGAAATTTTATGAGACCGTTTTTCTACTGAGCTCTTCAAAAGCTAAAGTAACACTAACTTACATTGTGTTTTGGTTGTGGGCTGTTAGCAATAAGATGTCAAGAGATCAAAAAAGGTTAGTGTCCCTAAAACAGCTCAGGTCTGGACATGTCATATGAGGCCACTGTCTGCAGGAAGGTTGCAGAATGAACTCATTGCTAAAGCAGTTGATGGTTCCTGGTTTTACCAGCTTGTATCCTGTGATTGCCAGACTGTGCTCTGTGCTATCACCAAATACGTTACTCAGATCCTAAAGGTATCACATATATGGGCTAAAGAGGAAGTGCCTCACACAGTGTGCGTGTGTAATCAAGTGTATGTGCTCAGGATAAAAATTGTGTTTAGCAGTAAACGTGTGGCGGAGGGAGAGTTAAATACATTATAAAAAGGTCTGACAAATAGACTTTAGACGGAGTTCGTGGAGATTGCTCCTGGAGACTGCTCACGATGGAGATCTCAGAGTTCTTCACCGGACATCGTTGGAGCTGAACGCTCCTGCACCGACTGAAGAAGTCCTGATGGGTCTGCAAATTCTACTCAAGAGGAGCAGCAGAATCCCTTTCTGTGTTCTGCATGAAGAGGTATTCTCTTCCTTCTCCAAATGGATGCAAAAGAACTGCAGATCTGATCGGAGCAGGGACTTCTCATCTCCCCCTGAGACAGGAGGGTTTTGTCCGGGGATCAGGACTTTGTACTGGGTTGCTGCATCAATGGAAGAGGACTCCTCCAGGCTCAGGTCTGAGCAGGGCTGAGTTAATCAGCTCCGGCCGGGCTGTTCGACTCTCCCTCTCCCCAAATTACTTATTAGGTTACTATTTTAGAAAAGCTCAGTTCTATAATTGTATCTCAAATCAATTGGTTTAATCATATTTTTGGAATATTTTGAGTGAATAATCAAGA
>NW_007582552.1:0-1327 GCF_000690725.1 Stegastes partitus
ACAGTGTGAACGATGTTGCATAATGTCTATTTCTTTTGATGTCATCCAAGCCAAAGAACAAAACAAAACAAAAAGCATGTTTATACTCGGGGTTGCGTTAATTACGATTAATTAATTGCAACGAGAATAATGCGTTAAAAAAATTTGTTGCTATCCAGGACTGCTAGCGCTAACAGTTTCTGTGCTCGCTGCACAACGCTTTGCATTCAGGTGGTACCGTCAGCTTGATGGGCTTCGGTGGGATGCAAATTCTTTTTTTTCACAAGTTGCACAAAACTATGCTCTTGTCAAGGTTTCCATCAGGCAGTTTTTTTAAATGAAACTTTCCCTCCATCAGTCCAAGCAACAAACTCTCATCGGATTCCTCCATGTTTGTTGTTGTTAGCGTAGCGCTGACGCATCGTGTGAATCAGCATGATTGGTGGATAATGAAACTGGGCGCTGACAAACGTTATGTGTTGCCTGGATGCAAATTGCAATTAAATGCGTTAATTTTTTAACGTGTTTTTTTTTTTTTGTACTTGATTAATCGTAATTAACGCTTTAAAGTATATTAGGGGTAGGACTTCAATGTGTTATTTTCGCGTTAATTAACTCGTTAAAGTCCCACCCCTAGTTTATACTTGAGCGCAAAGCACAAAATTGCAAAAATAAACTTTGCTAAAATACATTAGAGGAGCTATGATGAAAATTGGGAGCACCGTCTTCGAGACCAAGTTACATTTCTTGAGACTTAATGTGGTCCACAATGTTTACCACAGTGAATGCATAGTTCTAACATTGGAGGAAGGAGGTGGGGATGTGATGACATGGTGCTGCATGACTGCAAAAGGTTTTGGCAAGTTTGCATTTATAGATGTTTGTCTGTGGATACACCAACATAATGGCTGACAACATGACTCCAAACAATGTCACTGAATAACACTAGTGAAAAAGTTACGCCAACTAAGTTGTGTACGTGTTTGCCAGTGAACAGCTGCCTAAAAAACAAACCCAAGTTGCAAACCCAACAAAGAAGTCACAGCTGTGGCTCATTGCTATACTCTCTCATGCACTGTCATACTAATTTCTGTCTGGATGGTGTTTTAGAGAGATTTCAGAGGTAATTTCCACCCATGTTAACATCGCTGAAAGTGCATCACAGGACTGTAAACGTACACTGGTCGTGGTCTGTGGCCTGAAACTGTGTCTGCACGTAGACGAGATTTGAAAACACATACAAGTTTAACCTGTGTACAAGGGCTCAGTGTATTTATTCTGTGTCTCCCTTTATCTGTGCCAGATCCTCTTTGTACTGTGTGTTGAGCGTTCCTGCATTTTGTTGACC
>NW_007582553.1:0-1327 GCF_000690725.1 Stegastes partitus
GGAGTCTATCCCAGCTGACTCAGGGTGAAGGCAGGGGACACCCTGGACAGGTCGCCAGTCTATCACAGGGCTACACTTAGAGACAGACAACCAAGTATACTCACATTTACGCCGACGAACAATTTAGAATCACCAATTAACCTCAACATGTTTTTGGACTGTGGGAGGAAGCTGGAGAATCCAGAGAGAACCCACACTGCACAAGGAGAACATGCAAACTCCACGCAGAAAGTTTCCAGGGGCCTCATTTCTCATCAGTGGATAGAAAAGGTTCTAAATTCTGTCGTACGAATGAAATTTAGAGTGTGCATAAGTACAAAAAAATCCGTATTTATCAAATGTGCGTACGGGGGTCGTACATACATCAGTGTTGATAAATCCCACTTGTTCTTAACCTCCGTGCTCGTGCACGTTGCCTTCAGAAACGCCTCCAAATCACCATATAGGGCAACAACAAGCCTCTTTATGAAGCAAGTGAAGATTTATTTTTTCCTCACCTGTCATCATCATCGTGGCAAAAAGGGCGAAAAAGATGAACTTTTATGAAACTGAGATCAAGATAATTGTCAGCGAGGTTGAAGCAAACCAGAAAATATTGTTTGGTGCGTGAAATGTTGGGATACGCAGCGAAAGAAAAAATACTGCATGGGACAAGATAACCACCACAGTTATTCCTGTTGGGTCAGAGGAGATCGCCGGCAAAATTGGTGGTTTGACGTTAAGCACAGTACCAAAAAAACGCATCACAGCCCATGAAAGAGAAATGACTGCAAATGGAGGAGGACAAATTAATACCGAACGTTCACCCAGTGGATAACCCTGATCACTGCAGATGAGATGTTTTTATAACCAAACAAAGTCCAGCTAAAACATTTCCACACTCTGTGACACTCACCAACAGGCCAGCCGTCTTCAACAGCTCCTGCTTGGAGATCCACAGAGCTGTTCTGCTTAATGAATGAGTCGTGTGTTCCTCCAAGCCACCGGGCAACAACGTTGGATAGCGACAAATGTGCATCGCAAATTATCAGTACGTTGATTGAATGAAACCCTTTTCTAATACAAAATTAAGCTCGTTTAGTGATGCTGCTTTGATTGTGATGTGGGTGCAGTCTATGGCTCCACTTATGTTTGGGAATCCAGCAATGGTGGATGTTCGGACACACACTCCTCGCACATATCTGTGCATACGCACTGATGATAAATGAGGCCCCTGCTGTCCTCACCGGGACGCGAACCGGGGATCTTCTAGCTGCGAGGCTCATGTGATCCTATTTCACTGTAATAATTTAATCTTAGGGGCCATTTCATGCTTTTTTTTGTGATC
>NW_007582554.1:0-1327 GCF_000690725.1 Stegastes partitus
CTGAGTCAACAGCAGAAAAACTAAAACTGGATGAAAAAGCTGAAAAAGCAACACAATATGTATACGAGTTTATTAAACTGGAGCTGAATATACTGAGGTTATACTCTAAAAAGTGATATTAGGGTTCAACAAAAACACTTAAAGCAACAGTCAGCATCAATCTTTTTGAGTTATGTCAAGTTCTAATGAAATTTTGTCAACCAAACAATCTTTTTTTTTTTTTTTTTTCATATTTTTTGGGCTTTTGCCTTTATTTTAGAACAGTAGAAATAGACAGGAAAGGGGGGAGAAGAACAGGGAGAGACCTGCAGCAAGGAGTCAAACCCACGACTGCTGCATTGGGGAACTAAAGCCCCTGTTCATGGGTCGGCCGCTCAACTAAGTGAGCTACAGGGGCGCCCGAGTAAACCAAATAAATTGTAATGACTTACAGGAATTAGCTTTTTAGCTTGTACCAATCCTAACCATCTGAAATTGTCCAGACGTGTTAAAATCGGGGAGATGAATTGGAACCTTAAACTCAAGATGAAGAAAAATGAAGTAATTGAGCCAATTTCATTCAGTCACCTCAATTTAAATTTAATTTTAAATCAACTTTTTGAGTTTAAGTTACACACAATATCAAGCTGTGGATCAGGTGGTAGAGCAAGTCGGTCAATGATCGGAAGGTCGGTGGTTCGATTCTGCCCTCTAACCTGTGTCATGGTCGTTGTGTCCTTGGGCAAGACACTTCACCACCTTTCCTGGTGTGAATGGATTGTTGAGGTGGTGGTCAGAGGGCAGAATGGCAGCCACGCCTCTGTCAGTCTGCCCCAGGGCAGCTGTGGTAGCTACCACCACCGGAATGAATGTGTGTGAATGAATAACTGACAGTGTAAAGCGACTTTGAGAAAAGCACTATATAAATCTGATCAATTATTATTATTCTTATTAATTACCAAGAATATTATGACAGTCCAACTTCTCAAAATATTGTCTGCAACTTTAAAGGTTTATCTAAATCATGGGAAAGGGTCTTTTAAGTTGCTTTGCAGAGTGTAATAGTGTCACTTTGTGGTTGCTCTGTGATGGTCTGACCGAGGTCTATCAGCCTGTGTGAGCTTCATTAGAGTCCGTCCCTCCTCAACCCTCTGCAGGGTAAAGCAGGTAGAACGGATGGATGGATGAACCTGCTGTCTCTGTCTCTGCTGTAGAAATATTGAATGTCAGGGTGGAATCAACGACCAAGGCAGCATCTGCTTTAAAAGTCAGTCACTCGAGCATATCAGGCCAGCTGTTGGAAACGTACCAACATCCTGAACCAGTTTGAAATAAACAATGAAAACCG
>NW_007582555.1:0-1326 GCF_000690725.1 Stegastes partitus
GCCAGGTTGCACTTAGCCGACCTACACGTCATTGATACACGACAAACTAACGTTGGTCCAAATAGCACATTCTGGTCTCTGGATATTCAGGCCCAGTTAATGATGAATATCAGAACATTTGGTGTGGTCAGGGGACACTTCCACCCTGGGGGAGCGCTCTGATGGGGTGGAAGTGGCCGGAACGCACAGGCAGTACTCGGCTGTTGATACCAGTTTGGTTAGCGGTCACAGTTCTGTTTCCACTGTCGGTGGCAACGGGGGAGTGGCAGGTATGCTCCACCGCCACCATCTGTGTTTACTTTCGTAAACACTGAGCACGCTCGTCGTCGTGTCCTCTTCTGCGCATGCGGGACACTTTTGGGTCGAATGAAGTTCACACAGGAGATCACATACAAGTCGCATTTAATTGGAAACGTGAATGAACTCACAAAAAATCGTATTTCACAAAAAAAATCCGAATTGAGCATTAAGTCCTGCAGTCTGAAAGTAGCCAATCTGTCGGATTTTTCAGTCAGACAATACGCTGTTATCCTTATTTGTGACACAAAATGTCATGTCAGAGTCGGAATCCAAGGCTGTTGGTATGTTAAGGTTATTTTTAATTGGTTCCGTTTGTTTTTCCTAAAAACCTGTTGCATAGCAAGGTTTTCAGATTGTTAAGGGTCGGATTATCGAGTCACAACGGTATAGGGAAAAGGCATGTGATACTATTTTAAGTTGGGTTTCTCATAAACGATAATGAGACAGGCCACATGAAGCTTTGTTTATGCTACATCAGTGTTAGCTAATGTCAGCTCTGACAGCGACACATGCCGCGGTACCACTCCCTCACCTGGATGAGAGAGCTACTGATGTGACAGCAGAGGGTCGAGCTCAAGTTATGCCGTCTACGTATGCAACTTGGCCTGGCAATGTACACACTTAATTTTAGTGCCAATTTTTAGAAATAAAACACACAATTGCAGAATAAATGTGTCACTTCAATATAAATTAAACTAAATATATGTACAACACAACTTTGAGTGCTGTGAGTTCCCTCTTCTATGGCTTCAATCACACAATCTTTCCCACACTGGGTGTACTTAGAAGAAAAAAAATGCACACCTATCCTCTTTCTGAAAATGATTGTAATGCCAGTGTTAAAGTAAGAAAATTAACTGGTGTGGTCATTTACTATTTAAGATAAAAATGAAGATGCAAGTATTGAATATTTGTTTGATACATTCCATAACGAATGTTTGTTTGAAATTGCAGACAGGCAACCTTACACCTGCCTTAAAACTACATTGAATAAAATGGTTGAGTAAAGGAACAGGCTGAGGCTGC
>NW_007582556.1:0-1326 GCF_000690725.1 Stegastes partitus
CAAAGAGCAGCCACTAACCTCTGCTGGCTAGGGAAGGTCGCGGAGCTCGGACGGAGGCGAGTAGAGGCCCAGGCGGCTGCAGATTAGCGCGCCTCGGGAGACCTGCACAGCCATGGGGAGGCGACGGAGGGTGAAGGGGCTCCACTGCTGATGTATATGATCCGCTGTTATGAGCCAGAGAGGGGGCACACTTGGAATTTGTTCATGGAACTCAACTTTCGTTACGTATTCTCACATCGGCTGATGCATTCAAGTGAAACTGAACATTGGATCAAACAGTTCCAATTTTGCTATTAGAATAGAAATACTTTATTCATCCCAGACCTGGAAATTATTTTGTTGCAGCAGCGAAAAAGAAAACACCAAATCGCAACGAGTTAGAAAATATAGTAAATAAAGTCTATAAAAATAGAATATTGTAATTTCCAGACTATTGAGCGCACCTGAATATAAGCCGCACCCACTAAGTTTAAACAGAAAACAAGTTTTGTACATATACAGGCCGCACGTGTCTATAAGCTGCAGGTGTCCACGGTGTAACATGAGATAGTTACACATAAAGATTTTTTTAACTTTTAATTAAATACGTACCGGTAACATACACAAATACGTAAATGCTTTTTATACATTCGCCTACCAGGAAAAGTCATTGATCGCTATCTTCATCTTCCTCCTGCTCACTAAAACCGCTAAAGTCGTCTTCTTCAGTGTCGGAGTTGAACAGCCTCAGAATTACTTGGTCACACACTTCCTCAGTCTCTCTTTCATCATCGCTCTCGATGTCACTTTGGTCTCGAGGCAAATTCGTAAAAATTGTAAAAAAAATCCATAAATTAGCCGCATCGTTGTTCAAAGCATTCGAAAAAAGTAGCGGCTTATAGTCTGGAACTTACGATAATAGAAAAGGGCTAAAGTGAGCAGAGTGTGGCAAACTAGGAGTAGAATGATTATTTCAAAACTATAACATCGACAGAAATGTGCAAGTTGAGTAAACCGTGCAGGTTGCATGAAATAAAATAATACAATGAAAATAAATAAATAAAGGGCTCAATACTATTAGCCAAATACGAGTTACAGTGCCTTAAAATTACAGTGAATTTCAGACTATAAGCCGCTACTTTTTTCACACACTTTGCAGTTTATGTGGCTAATTTATGGATTTTTACAATTTTTACGAATTTGCCGCGAGACGAAAGTGGCACTGACAGATATTCAGGTCCACTCAGTAGTCTGAAATTTACTGTAACAACAATGAAGACATCAAATAACCAGTTAAATAATATTTAAAAACAAACTAACTGTACAAAATGTGCTACTGATGAAGTG
>NW_007582557.1:0-1324 GCF_000690725.1 Stegastes partitus
TAGCTAAAGTATAATTTACATACAACTGTAGTCTTATTGTTTACAATATTTTATGTCTATAAGACTCTTTAAAAGTAATAAAAGTCTATAGCATAAGTGTAGCTGTAAAGATAAAGCCAATTGTTTGATTTTTAAAAGGCCTTTAAACCAAAATGTAATCAGAAAGCTAACATTGGCAAAGCTGTAGTTAAAGCTAATTATAGTGACTGTTAGCTAACATTAGCCACCATCTATTGTTGTTTGGTTTATTTTATTAGACCCGAATTTACTGATTTTTTTTTTCCTGTTAAAAAACTGAGAATAATGAAAAAACAACAACATCGACAAGGCTAAAGCTAAATCTTAATGCTAAGCAGCACAAATGAAAAGCTAAAGCTAATGTTTTGCTAAAGCTAACTGTTGCAGCTGGTAGCTAACGTTAGCTACCATAATGCACCAAAGCAATCACAGGACTGCTAAAAAAAGCTAACATTGACCATGCTATAGCTAAAGCTAATTGTAGCTGTTAGCTATTGTTAGCTATCATGTTTTGTTGTTTGGTTTAATTTATTACAACAGAAATTACATGACTTGTTTTCTGCAGAAAACCTGAAAATGTCTGAAAATAGTAATATAATACAATATTTAGATGGATAAAGCTGAAGCTAAATCATAATGCTAAGCAGAGCAAACTAAAAGCTAAAGCTAATGTTGGCTATATCTGAAGGATTTCATCTAAAGGAAGCAATTAAGCCTTTAAGTTAAATCAGATTTATAGCATTGAAAGCTGTAGCTAAAGCTAACTGTTAACTAATGTTAGCTACCATAAGGCACCAAAGAATTCACAGGACTTTATAGTGATTCTAAAAAAAAGTAACATTGACCAAGCTATAGCTAGAGCTAATTGTGGCTACTGTTAGCTTATCTTAGTGGCCATGTTTTCTTGTTTGGTATATTTCGTTATATTAGAATTTAAAGGACTTTTTTTTTCAAACAACAAGAAAATATATTTTTAAAAAGCTAACATGGGCAACACACTAAATAATTCACAATATTATTTTCTGTAAATGACCTTTATGCCTTAAAGATAAAAAAGAAAAAAAAAGCTAAAAGTACAAAGTTGACGCTAACTAGTGGCTTCTGCTTTGTCTGAATATCACAAATAGAATCCATTAATTATTGGGAAAAAAAACTGTAATTAATTTATGTTCAAGCCTTGTTGTTGCTTCTAGTTCCAGGTTTTCTGATGATTCTTTTTGGATTCTGGGTGCCACGAATATGTGAACTACATTTCCCATAATTACTCCCATGACAAAGCACAGGTGTGCTGCATTTGGTCTCATTA
>NW_007582558.1:0-1323 GCF_000690725.1 Stegastes partitus
GTGCTGCCACATCAAGCAGATACGGAGCAAGTAGAGAAGAAATCGTTTAACCTCGTAAACTAGAAGTAGTTTCTGGGCAGACATCCACATCATCACGGCTTTGGAGATGATTTTGTTGGTAGAACTTGATTAGATTCTTCATCACACCCAGAACTAGACATAAACACTCGTCGGTACCACGGCCATGCTGGAGAAAATGTGGAAATATGTATTTTGGTTTTGTCCAAAAAATCAAACACTTTTGGGAGGTTGTTCATCAGATTCTGGGCTGTAATGTACCCAAGACATGTGTATTACTGTATCTGGGAATCATGTCGGGCAATGCTGCATTAAAAGACGACAGATATTTACTGAAAGTTATGTTATCAGCCTTTAATCACAAGGAAATGGTTTCAAGCAGATCTGCCAACAATCGTGAGTGAGATCCATGTAATGGAGCTGTTGACCTGTAAGATAAGAACTCAAGAAGAACTACGTCGAGAAAAATTGGAGGAGTGGACTGTTTATACGACGACAGCATAAGGACAATTATACTGATAACAACCTGGGAGCAAATTGTAGAGACGTGGAAATCCACTGTTCTTTTTCTTTCGAGGCTGTTTTTGTTTTGTTTTGTTTTTTGTCTTCCTTCTGTATATTTGCTATATGTTCTTAAATAATAAACAATAAAAATAAAGTGTTTAAAAAAACAAACTAAGTTTCTGGGCATTTTTGGCCACATGTTTACTTGTGATGGGCTTATTTTTTATTCATTCATAAAGTCCCACACTTGAGTGGAAACAGCACAACCATGGATAGAAGCAGAGGAACCTCCACCAGGTCTTTGTGCAGTACGACACCATTCTAATGCTGCAAATCGTTAAAAGGAAAAGACAACATTTCTTCAATTATTTGTTTTACGAAAAGTGACAAAACCTGAAACCAACAAGCACAACATTTTTTAAGAGTCACCAAAACAGGAACAGACTCTTTAATTCTACAAACTACAGATATTTCACTACTTCTATTTAGTTTCCTTATTTGTCTCTTATCTGCTCAGTTCGGCAAGAAAATTCCCAGAATTTTTGTGATGTGACTTTTGATCATAGCTGAGTAAATAATGGCTTCACTGTCTTATAGAGGAGTGAAGAATTTTTTGTTTTTTATGGAGTCCGGTTAGAATGAATACTTTATTTTAATGACACATGTAGAATAATGTGATGTTAATGAAATACCATGATTTTAGGCTTTTAAACAATATACTCGGATGATATTTTTTGACAGTTTGTCACAACAAGTGACCTCATTTTAACCTGTCACATGTGTTTTTGGATTTGCATTTAT
>NW_007582559.1:0-1322 GCF_000690725.1 Stegastes partitus
CAGAGGCTGCAGTTCTGAACAGCGCCACCGCCTCAGCTGCTGGTGAAAGGTGGTACTGCAGCCGATATCAACTCAAAACCTGGACAATAATCAATCTGCTCAAGTGACATTTTGTTAAAAAACAGGGTATTCAGCCAAGCCAAACACAACATTCTTTACATATCTAGACAAGGCAACATCTCACTAGTTTAAACATCACACAACACATTTGTGTGATCCTCAGAGGCATTCTAAGTTGATGACCATCAAGCAATGATGGCAAACCAACATTTTGACTTTAGGGCAGTAAAAAAGTTCAGCACAAAAAGCTTGCTGAGGTATACGGTGGTAATAGCCCCTGCTTCCACCCTACAGTCCAGATGTGGCCCCCAGCAGAAGTTGGAAATCGCATTTGCATGGAATCAGATTTCCTGACGACGATAAGCTCAAGGCCGCCACAGAGGTATGGTTTGAGCCACCGTGCTGCTGTTCAGTTTCAAGGTGTTGGCAATCTTCTTACAGCCGAGGCCATCTTTATGTAGAGCAACAATTCTTTTTTTCAGATCCTCAGGGAGTTCTTTGCCATGAGGTGCCATGTTAACCTTCCAGTGACCAGTGTGAGAGCGCTAACACCAAATGTAGCACACCTGCTCCCCATTCACACCTGAGACCTTGTAACACTAACGAGTCACATGACACCGGGGAGGGAAAATGGCTAATTGGGAACAATTTGGACATTTTCACTTAGGGGTGTACTCACTTTTGCTGCCAGCGGTTTAGACATTAATGGCTGTGAGGTATTTTGAGGGGACAGTAAATTTACACTGTTATACAAGCTGTACACTGACTACTTTAGAATGTGTCATTTCTTCAGTGTTGTCCCATGAAAATATATAATAAAATATTAGCAGAAGTGTGACATACTGTATATACCTCGTTCTATGAACTTTATGACCTGCTCTCGTATATTGTTTTCCTGTTAATGCTCCTCACAGCTTTATTCACACATTCCTACTGCAGAGAAAACCACCCGACCCACACAATATTTAGCACTGAACACAGGAAGTTACTGTATAATACATGTTAAAGCATTAACAGACAGAATCCAAACTAAAAGCAGCTTATAAAACTAGTTTATTTATGATTTCCTAAACACTAAAATATATGTGGATGTGTGCTGATAATCTATCGACTACTTTACCCGTAAAAAGCATCCATCCATCCATCCATCCATCATCTATACACCCCTTAATCCTCACTAGGGTCATGGGGGGGCTGGAGTCTATCCCAGCTGACTCAGGGTGAAGGCAGGGGACACCCTGGACAGGTCACCAGTCTATCAC
>NW_007582560.1:0-1322 GCF_000690725.1 Stegastes partitus
GAGTGACCAGATGTTTACATTATTATTTAAATGCAGCTATAGTTTATGTTTGTAGACACTGAATAGATTGATTTCTTCAGTAGGAAGCATTGCGGGTGGGAAATCTGTAACTGTTGAGAGCTTTTGGTGGTTTTGCATGAACTTCTGTGGACATGTTGACATTTTTTCATGATTTTTTTTGTGCAGAATTAGTCAAAATTATCCAGATTTTTGTAGTTTATAGGTTTGTGTCTTCGCTTTGAATGTGTGTGCATGAGATCCTGTGGACATGTTGGTATTTTTTAATGTTTTTTTGGTGCAGAGTTAGTCTGAATTATCCAGATTTCTGCCTTTCATATGACATATATGTGTAGTTTATAGGTTTCTGTCACTACGTTTGAAGGTGTGTGATTGAGTTTCTGTGGAAATTTGGTATTTTGTAATGATTTTTTCCAGCATTAGTCAGAAATATCCAGATTTTTGTCGATATAAACATTTAATTTATAAGGATTTGTCTTCCTTTTTAAAGGTTTGTACATGAGTTCCTGTGGAAATGTTGGTATTTTCTAATATTTTTTGTGCAGTTAGTCTGAATTATCCAGATTTTTGTCTTCCATTTGGTATATAGGTGTAATTTATAGTTTTCTATCTTCACTTTGAAGGTGTATAAATGATTTCCTGTTTAAATTTAGTATTTTTTAAAATGTTATTGGGTGCAGAATTAGTCGTAAATATCCAGATTTTTGTCTTGCATGTGAGTTTATGTGTAATTTATAGGTTTCTGTCTTCGCTTTGAAGGTGTGTGCATGAGTTCAGGTGGAAGTGTTGGTGTTTTTAATGTTGCTTTGTGCAGAACTAGTCAGAATTATCCAGATTTTTGCCTTGCATACTATATAAAAATGTGTATTTTATAAGCTTCTGCCTTCGCTTTGAAAGTGTGTGCATGAGTTCAGGTGGAAATCCAGTATTTTTTTTGTTTCTTAGTGCAGAATTAGTCATAAATATCCAGATTTTTGTCTTTTTAATACAATATATGTGTCTTTTATAGGTTTCTATCACAACTTTGAAGGTGTGTGCATGAGTTCAGGTTGAAATGTAGGTATTTCTAATGTTTTTCGGTGCAGAATTAGTCATAAATATCCAGATTTTTGTCTTCCGTATGGTATATATGTAATTTATCGGTTTCAATCTTCGCTTTTGAAAGTGTGTGGTTAGAATTATCCAGATTTTTGCCTTTGATTGACACCAACACACACACACACACACACACACACACACACACACTGTCTTCTCTTCTCTCGCCCCTGTCGATCAAACAAGGGTGGGGTTGGGGCAGGGTCACC
>NW_007582561.1:0-1322 GCF_000690725.1 Stegastes partitus
TATTTTTTTGGCAGTAACCACATACTACAAACTTTCTGTACCATGTGGGCAAAGGTACCAAGGATAATAATCTATGCCACCAGGGATTTCCCCCCCTGGACATGGAGTCAGTTCAGTACACTAGGTCAAAGGTCACAAGTTCTTAAATTATACCACGGGCCAGAGACGGTTCAATATACAAAAATATCCATTTTATTCAGCAACAAAAATAAATGCAAAAACAAGCAAAACGTCACACACGAGGTCCCAATGATAAAACTGACACTAAGACATGGAGGGGGGATTGCTTCAGGGCTGGGCTCAGCATGCGGCAGTACCATTAACCAAAAAAGGGGAAAGGGTCGTCACACCACCCGTGTTATCGCTGGCACACACACACAAACACACGCACACATGCACAAACACACACACATGCACACGCACAAACACACACACACGGCAACAAAGAGACATCGTGAAGTAAAACCACCACCAGGGATTGGACCGCCGCCTTGGGCCCACAGCACCTGACCAGACAGAAGAGGACAGTAAATCACAGCCCAAGGGCAATACTAGTGTGGACCAAATAAACATGCAGGGTAAATAAACTTGCAAAGTAAAACAACATGCAAAGAAAACAAAATAGAAAGCCACACGAGTGCCGAAACGGCCAAATAAATATGGAACACAGGAAAACTGAAACTTAGTAATTATTTAAAACAATAGAACCCCGTTAACATGTAGTCCATACTCTAGGCAGCCCAATGAAGTCAGCACCACTTGTACAGCGAAACGTTCGGCTAACGAACCTTATGCCTTTATGACCAGGTCACGTAGTTGCTAGCCTGTCAAGGTTTTAAGACATGCTGCCACATCCAAGTAGTGCTCAAAGATAGATTGAGGTTTCACAGGAAAAAAGTCTTGACATTTTTTCTCTGTCTCTGGTTCATTTCTTTGCCCAAAGTAGGATTTACGAAGGTGGCTGTTGTAGGCTTGGGATGTCCATTTTTAGCCTGCTTGATATTCAGTGCAGCGATGAAAGGTTTATGTAGATATCTTTAGAGTGTCGGCCTTGCAGCATATTACGCTGGTGAGCTTCGGTTTCAACACTAGGCATCTGGCTTTGGATCCGTGATGCAGGTCAGTGCTGGAGCAGTGGCTCAGCACGACAATGCTGTACTATTTCATGGACTTGCTTCAGCTTATACTTCACCATGTTTAACTTCTCTTTTCCAACTTGGCGCTCTTGCTTAAGGGTCAGAAGTTGGTTTGGGTGAGCATCAGTTCTTGGCTTAGACTTGTGAGACTCTCAAGAGCCTCGATGCAACTGTTCTTGCCCTGGA
>NW_007582562.1:0-1321 GCF_000690725.1 Stegastes partitus
ACATGTTTTTGGACTGTGTGGGAGGAAGCCGGAGAACCCGGAGAGAACCCACGCTGCACGGGGAGAACATGGAGACTCCACGCAGAAAGATCCCGGTGCCCCCACCGGGACGCGAACCGGCGACCTTCTTGCTGCGAGGCAACAGTGCTACCAACTGCACCACCCTGCAGCCCCCAAAACAGCATCACGTGAGAGACAAATAAATAAAAGAAATAAAAGAAAACTTCTAATTATAGAAAGATTACTGTAATTTCCGGACTATTGAGCGCAGAAAGAAAAAAAAAAGTGTACATATACAGGCCGCACTTGTCTACAAGCTGCAGGTGTCCACGTTGTTACATGAGATGTTTACACAGGAAGATGTTACCCAGAAAGATTTTTTTAACTTTTGATTAAACACGTACCAGTAACGTACACAAATACGTACCGTAAATGCTTATTTCTGAACACTGCCTGTAACACTGCTAGTTAAAAAAATAAAACACAGTATCCTACCAGGAAAAGTCATTGGTCGTTATCTTCATCTTCCTCCTGCACTAAAACCACTGAAGTCGTCTTCTTCAGTGTCAGAATTGAACAGCCTCAGCATTCCTCCGTCACTCACTTCCTCAGTCTCTCTTTGGTTGTCGCTCTCAATGTCGCTTTCGTCTCGAGGCAAATTCGTAAAAATCATAAAAATCCATAAATTAGCCGCATCATTGTTTAAGCCGCAGTGTTCAAAGCGTGTGAAAGAAGTAAAATAGCCTGGAAATGACGGTATATAAAAAGAGAAGGAAAGATTCTGAAAAGGAAAGAAAAGAAAAACACAACCTACCACACATACGAGACATTTGATGTTAAGTGCAGTTATAGTGGTCCCAGTTACAACTACAACTTTTTAAAAAATGGTTTCCTATGTGATTACAATCTCAGGGCTTCAGTGTGGAATCAACTGCAGTCATGGTTAAAACAACGCTGACTGTGCTTTAATCATCTAACAGAGCTCTCCCGTGTTTCGTTGATCCATCCATCGATCTCGACCTCCTCTCTCTGCGCGTTTTTACTAAAGACTTCCACTGAGAGTGACATAAATTAATTAATTTTGCCTATTTTTGGCAGGCTTCGCCGTCTCATTACTTGTTGTTTGTTTGTTTTTTAGGGGATGTTGGCTCAGCGGTTGAGACGACTGATCAGAAGGTCAAAGGGTCTGTTGGGCCCCTCAACAACACCCTAAACTAGGATATGCAAGAAAGAAAATTTCACAGTTCTGTAATGTGTTTGTGACAAATTAAGGCTTCTTCTACTTCTTCGACATCAACATTGCATTACATCCTCCTTTGTT
>NW_007582563.1:0-1320 GCF_000690725.1 Stegastes partitus
ATGCATATTTAGACATTAGGGATGAACAATAAACTGAAATTATCAGATTTGATCATCGCTGGGATCTTTACCCATGCCTTCATCGCTTCACATCTGGATTAGCGCAATAGAGTCCTACCCAGCAAACCTCTGGACAGGCTGCAGTATGAGCAGAACTCAGCTGCCAGGGTTCTCACCTGCACCCAGCCCTGGCATCGACACATCACCTCCACCCTCATCCACCTTCACTGGCTCCCGGTCAACTTCTGTATCTCATGCAAAATCCTCCTCCTCTCTTACAAATCCTATAATGTCCTTGGCCCTCAATACTTATCAAACCTTATCCATCCCTATGGTTGATGTGGAATCACCGCCCCACACAGCTTTCAGTATTGCAGCCCCCCACCATTAGGAAGTCTCTCCTGGCAGAAATTCACAACAACATTACTTCTACTGTGACTTTCAGAAAACTCCTCAAAACCAACTGTTCACCAAGGTCTTTGCTAATGCCGTCTACCTGGCATCCACCGCCAATATCAGTTTGTTTTTTATTCTTATACGTGTAAAGCATCCTTGGGTGGCTTGAAAGGTGCTACATAAATGCAAGCTATTACTATTATTATTATTATCAACAGCATTAAAATTCTTCCGAGCACTAAAAAGAAATGCAGAGGTAAAGCGCTAAATCAATGTCACATGTGGCCTTAAGGTGCTTTTGAAGATGATAAACCTTTGGGAGAGTATATTAAAAGCCTTTACTTAGCCAAGCGTGTTAATAATTAAAAATACTCATTTTGTGTCTTCAGGCAGTCTTTACATAGACAACACTGTGTGGGAAAATTCACCCACTTACTCTTCAGCTGTGTGTGGCTCTTGAACAAGCTCTAAAATAACGTGGGGTTCTCCAGCAAAAAAGGGCAAAACCGCCTTCTCATCCAGTCTGACACTGCGTTTGACAATCAAATATGATCAAACAACAACTGCTCCTGATGTTGCTAGAAAAGATGGAATCAATATTGCGGTGAAAACTTGTAGTTTTCCTTTACTCCTATTCAGTTTTAAGCACCTAACAAGTCTTCATACTTTCATATCTTCTGCTGTGTATAAACTAGCGTTCCTGTATCATTGGTACCCAAGGCAATGTGCTCCACCAATGCAGCCTCTATGCTGTGTTTAAATAGTTCATTTTTCTGTCAAAATGTCCAGCACTGCAATATCTGAATCCGATAGAAACCTGGCTACAGCAACTGGTGACTATGAGTTAAAGTCCAGCTCTGGTCATTGATTTAATCTCTGCAAACTCATCTTTGTTTATCGATTCAAAGATGCATATTTAGACAT
>NW_007582564.1:0-1320 GCF_000690725.1 Stegastes partitus
GTGTCTTGACACACAATGACCCCGAGGGAATAAGTAGCAAATCCACACCCCTGTGTTAAAGTGAACCCAGTACATACAATGCCTATAAAAAGTATTCACTCCCTTGGATGTTTCGCCTTTTTGTTGCTTTTACACATGAAATCATGGTCAGTATAATTAGGCTTTTTTGACAAGAATCTGAAAAAAAAGAAAAAAGACTCTTTAATATCAAAGTGTAAACTGATTTTTTTTCTTTTTAAATGATGACAATTATTTTTTTAAAAATCAGGTAAAGTCAATGATTGCATAAATATTTAACCTCTTCAGGTCAGTATTTAGTAGATGCAACTTTGGCTGCAATCACAGCACTGAGTCTGTGGATGGTTCTCAATCGGGAACTTCATACAACCCAAAAGTGTCCCACATGCGCAGAAGAGGATGCAACGACGTCACACGCAGCGAGCGTGCTCAGCGTTTGCGGAAGTAAACACGGATGGTAATAGTGAAGCGTATCTTGCGATTCTAAAGGTTTTTTTTTTTTTTGTAAAGTAGTTGTCCAACCAGAGCCAGCACATTTACAACGTAATCGCCATGGTTGGGGTGGTATTCAATTCCCCCTGCTGCTACCACCAATGGTGGAAACAGAACTGTGACCGCTAACAACACTGGCATTGGAAGCCAAGTATTGCCTGTGCGTTCCGGCCATTTCCACCCTGTCAGAGCGCTCCCCCGGGGTAGAAGTGGCCCTTCAAGCATCAAGTCCTCCTTGTATCTCGACCGTTTTGGCAATCTGACAGCCTTGCTATCCGACATAAATGAAGGTTTCACATTTAGTGTAGGATTATCGAGTCACATCTGTACTAACAAAACAATGACTCCAAGCATACTTTAAAGCTGTGTAGAGACTATTTAACAAAGAAAAAGGAATCTAGAGTTCTGGAACTGATGGACTGACCAAGTGAAAGTCTGGATTTGAATCCTATTGAACAAATTTGGGATATAGTATGTTCAAAGATTGATTGCACAAAAGTTTAATCACAGCAAGTCTGTGGAAACAACTAGAAATGATTTGGAAGTCAGTAACAAAAGAGACAGTCAAAAAGCACATGAAAACAATGCCAGCAAGAATGCAAGCTGTTATCAAGGCCAAAGGAGGCCATACAAGATATGAAGTTTTTTCTTATGTGTGAAAAGGGACTATTCAGTTGTTTAAGGCCAATATCAACATATTTATTACAGGCGTTTGTATTTTTAACAACCCACTTGAGCACCTGACATTGTTTTTGTGCCCCAACATGGATAAGAATATATTCATTCATCTTTAAATTATTTTAATTCTAA
>NW_007582565.1:0-1320 GCF_000690725.1 Stegastes partitus
ATGTCTAAATATGCATCTTTGAATCGATAAACAAAGATGAGTTTGCAGAGATTAAATCAATGACCAGAGCTGGACTTTAACTCATAGTCACCAGTTGCTGTAGCCAGGTTTCTATCGGATTCAGATATTGCAGTGCTGGACATTTTGACAGAAAAATGAACTATTTAAACACAGCATAGAGGCTGCATTGGTGGAGCACATTGCCTTGGGTACCAATGATACAGGAACGCTAGTTTATACACAGCAGAAGATATGAAAGTATGAAGACTTGTTAGGTGCTTAAAACTGAATAGGAGTAAAGGAAAACTACAAGTTTTCACCGCAATATTGATTCCATCTTTTCTAGCAACATCAGGAGCAGTTGTTGTTTGATCATATTTGATTGTCAAACGCAGTGTCAGACTGGATGAGAAGGCGGTTTTGCCCTTTTTTGCTGGAGAACCCCACGTTATTTTAGAGCTTGTTCAAGAGCCACACACAGCTGAAGAGTAAGTGGGTGAATTTTCCCACACAGTGTTGTCTATGTAAAGACTGCCTGAAGACACAAAATGAGTATTTTTAATTATTAACACGCTTGGCTAAGTAAAGGCTTTTAATATACTCTCCCAAAGGTTTATCATCTTCAAAAGCACCTTAAGGCCACATGTGACATTGATTTAGCGCTTTACCTCTGCATTTCTTTTTAGTGCTCGGAAGAATTTTAATGCTGTTGATAATAATAATAATAGTAATAGCTTGCATTTATGTAGCACCTTTCAAGCCACCCAAGGATGCTTTACACGTATAAGAATAAAAAACAAACTGATATTGGCGGTGGATGCCAGGTAGACGGCATTAGCAAAGACCTTGGTGAACAGTTGGTTTTGAGGAGTTTTCTGAAAGTCACAGTAGAAGTAATGTTGTTGTGAATTTCTGCCAGGAGAGACTTCCTAATGGTGGGGGGCTGCAATACTGAAAGCTGTGTGGGGCGGTGATTCCACATCAACCATAGGGATGGATAAGGTTTGATAAGTATTGAGGGCCAAGGACATTATAGGATTTGTAAGAGAGGAGGAGGATTTTGCATGAGATACAGAAGTTGACCGGGAGCCAGTGAAGGTGGATGAGGGTAGAGGTGATGTGTCGATGCCAGGGCCGGGTGCAGGTGAGAACCCTGGCAGCTGAGTTCTGCACATAATGCAGCCTGTCCAGAGGTTTGCTGGGTAGGACTCTATTGCGCTAATCCAGATGTGAAGTGATGAAGGCATGGGTAAAGATCCCAGCGATGATCAAATCTGATAATTTCAGTTTATTGTTCATCCCTAATGTCTAAATATGCAT
>NW_007582566.1:0-1320 GCF_000690725.1 Stegastes partitus
GGACAATATTTCTGCCTGTCGATGCGTCCCAGAGACTATCAGTGGCCTCATTGCAGGATCTGTGCACTCCAGCAAGAAGAACACCAATATAAGCATCCAGGTATTTCTCATCAGTGTGTTTCCACATGTAGCCATGGACTTTTTTTCCTTCAAGGTTTGTCATAACAATGATGACTCTTTTAGTGACAATGGCATAAATAGCTCAAAACATGTCTTGGTGTCACTGACTCTCGTCACACCAAACCTTATGATTCCAGGGGTCATTTTGATGACATTTGCAGCAGCTGCCCTGCCATGAACATCATGAGGTACTGAGCTCCACAAGATCTCATCATTTTTGGACTTGAATCTTTCAGCAGGAGTAGCTTTACCAGTGGTGACCTCCTCATCAGACTCCTCAGATGTGTCTGTGTCTTCTGGACTATACTCCACATTGTCCACCTCCTCAGACACCTGCTCATCCATGTCGTTATGCTGGTCTGTGTCCTCTCCCTCATTTTCATCAAAAATATTATACAGGACTTGGCTCAATGAAGATCTTCTTCTCATTTTTGCTCTCTGCAAATTGGAGATGTGCACTCTGCAAGTCATCAACTCTATACTGAATTGATCTCACATGTCTGGACATACCCGTCTTTGTTTTGTTATTGTGCAGGTATATGGGAAAAAAAAGGCAAAATGAGAATCAACTAAAGTTCACATGATTGGGAGAGGGCCTGGCTGTCAGTGTGTTGGCTGACAGTGCACTTATGATTTCAGTTTTGGCTCTAATTATTGCTTTATAATCTTATTTTTATAACCGGGTCGAAACCGACCGTAACACCACGAACGTAACAATTTCAACTAGAGCATTTTAAAAGTTTGTAAAATTTTTTATTTTTATTTTGTTGAAATAGAGGTTCCTGACAAAGTCAAGAAGCATCAATGAAATAAACAAATTTTTGTGGTTCTTTCATACACTTAAAACTTCAAAACGGGTCGCTGGCAACCCTAACACAGGGGGAGGGTTAAGTCATCTTAAAGTGCAGACTTTAAACTCTCTCCCAGTTTTTGTTTCATCTCGACAGACCACATACAACCGGAATATAAGCGTATGAAATGTTGGCTGTAGGCGTCGCATTTCTGTTATTTCTGTGAAAACGGAAAAGTTGTTTTTGTGACAGACAAAACGGAAGT
Source organism: Stegastes partitus (assembly GCF_000690725.1). Taxonomy (NCBI): domain Eukaryota; kingdom Metazoa; phylum Chordata; class Actinopteri; family Pomacentridae; genus Stegastes; species Stegastes partitus. The sequence continues at coordinate 1,177 of NW_007582566.1, forward strand.
GAAAGAAAGTCCCTGGAAGTGCAGGTCCCGTTATGTGGCCGTCTGCCTCATTCTGGACACAAACTATTTTCAGGAGTGCATAGATAAAAACTGAAAGAAAGCCACACCTGCTTTGCATAGTTGCAAATATTTGTATGTAGTTTG
>NW_007582567.1:0-1320 GCF_000690725.1 Stegastes partitus
CTCAACATGTTTTTGGACTGTGGGAAGAAGCCAGAGAACCTGGAGAGAACCCACGATGCACGGGGAGAACATGGAGACTCCACACAGAAAGATCCTGGGTGTCCTCACCGGGGCACGAACCGGCGACCTTCTTGCAACAGTGCTAACCACTGATCCAACTTGCAGCCCAGAATTGGAGATAATTTTGTATTTTTTTCAATTTATTATTCATCAAAATATGACTTTACTCAGCTGCATTTCATCTCCTAACTTGAATAATGTGGACAAGAAAACCTGACGTGTTCTCTCCAGTTCCATGAAAACTGGACAAACAACACCAGCTGCTGACAAAACTGATGTGTTTGATCAGATCAGTAATATATGTGAGCATCTTATGTAAAATGTAAAGTTATTGCTAAATACATGGTCAGGTATCTCTCCTGCCTTCTGGAAAGCTCTGGTCTAGAGCTTTTTTCAACAGTGGCTTTCTGTTGAAAAAAGCTGTCCCATAAAACTTTTGAAGAAACGGCAACAGTTGTTATATCCAGGATCTCTCATATCTCAGCCGTTGAAGCTTGTAACTCCTCATACAGTCGTCCTCAAATGTATTCAGACCCTTACATAAAAGAAAAGACAAAAGTCACTCAAATAACTAGAAACTGAAAAAAGCAATAATAAATAAAAATTTGCTAAATTATAATTTAGCGAAATAGGACATTGCTTTTGAATTGTGGTTGAAAAGAATAATAAAATAAAATAAAATGGTCCCAGACAAATTAGAGCACTTTGCTGATGAGCAGTGAAATCTAAACACCTGTCAACAGGTGCAGAAGTCTGACTGAGAGTTACAGAAAACACTGGATTGCAGTGATTGGCTCAAAGGGTTGTTCAACTAAATATTAGTTTACGGGTCCCATCATGGTTGTATGCTTGTTTTTAAAAATATATATTTCTGGTGAACCACAACTCAAAAGCAACATCATGATTTTCATTACATTTGTATTTACTACTGATCAATTTTAACTTATTCCAGCTGTTTTTTCCTTCTTTAATAGGAGGGTATGAATACATTTGAGGACGACTGTAGGTGTCTTGGTGGTCTTGCACAGTCAGTTAGGCAGATTTACGTACACACCACATTACCTCCATGTCCTTATGATGTATTTCATTGTACTAAAGGGGATATTCAGTGACTTAGAAATTATTTTGTACCCATCCCCTGACTTGTGCTTTTCAATTACCTTTCCACTGAGTTGCCTGGAGTGCTCTTTTGTCTTCAGAGTGTATTTATAACCAGCAGCACTGACTCACCAGTTACTCGACCTTCCAGATGCCGGCGTC
>NW_007582568.1:0-1319 GCF_000690725.1 Stegastes partitus
CCTACCTCAGAGTCACCAGCAGCCCATGTGGCACTCAAACAGATACAAAAGGGCAGCCATGATGCCACAGGTGCTTTAAATACCCGCAATCAGGGGCTGGGCAATGGGAGGAGCTGACCTACATCTGATGGTGTGTTCAAGGACCATCTGGAAATACCAAAATTTCCAGACAGATGCTCCCACTACATCTGCATAAAACAAAGAAGAAGAAGAAAACCCAGAGCCTCAGTATGGACGCGTAATCAAAGCAGCAATGTGGATGATTTATTCGGGCTTTTTCGACCCACATCACCCTCCACCTTCTAATAGGCTCATTAACATCCAATCTGATCACTGATCAACCAAAGCTAACCTCGACAACGTCTGCAGAGCTGTGCAGGGTGCAGCAAACGTAGCCACAGTGTGTATTTTAACCCAAACCACGATCCTTTTCTAACCCGAACCAGGAAGTTTTGGTGCCTGAACTCCACCAAACACCGACTGAAAGGCAGTGAGAGAAAGTAGAGTGGAAATGAAACTGAAGTCCAGAAATAATACGATAAAAATGGTTGGAGATGGGATTTGAACTCAAGTGTTCTGGGGTCTCTGCTGGCTCATACGTACGAGTGTTTAACAGGCTGGTAGCATCTGACGTGACGTTTTAATTCCAACAGCTGGTGGTTCATAAATGCTGTTGAGCAGCATTCACAGCACTGACTGAATGTTGTTTCTGAACTGACTGATACTAAAACATCAATCAGCAGGAAAAACACACAAATGATGACCTGATCAGCTTTCCAGCAGCAGCATGAAGGAGAAACAAACTGTCTCTTTTCACTGTAAAGCTCAGAATAAACTGGATAATAATGAGAGTGTACAGTGAAAGCAAACCAGTTCCTAAAGGGTTTGGAAGTTGCACACACTTTAAACCAGAGCGAGCGCCCGGTTTGTGTTGGTGGAGAAGAAGGTTTAACTGTGTCAGATATGTAGCCTGACCTGTCAGCTCACAGCTCACAACACTCCTTTAATCAGTTTGAGAGAAAAACGTCTTGATTGTTAACAAACTGTGACAAACCAAATGTTGGCTGATTTCTGAATTTACTCCTTCACTCCTTCATATAGACCATTTATCAGCTGTCTTAGTGATGAAGTCAGAAAATAATAGCTGCAACATTTAATGTTGAGATTTCTCACTGTGAGTTTTGTGTAGTGGCGCTGTGGGAATGTAACTCTAATATTTTACAGGAGGGAGGTGGTCTGGAAAACTGCTGCTGAAAACAGACGCATGCAAACAATGAGTGTTTTACATTCTGACAGTAATGACCATATGTCACATCTGA
>NW_007582569.1:0-1316 GCF_000690725.1 Stegastes partitus
CAGTTTCTTGATGTGTTTTTTTTGCTCCTAACACAATTTTCCTCACATTGTTTTTACTGCAATATAAAGTCCTGGGGCCTCATTTATCATCAGTGTGTAGAAAAGGTTTTAATTTCTGACGTAAGCATAGCATGAAACTTAGGCTGTGTGTAAGTACAAGAAAATCTGTATTTATCAAACGTGCGTACGTGGGTCATAGGCTCATCAGTGCTGATGAATCCTACATGTTCTTAACCTCCGTGTTCGTGCACGTTGCCTTCAGAAACGCCTCCAAATCACCATATACAGCAACAACACGCTGCTTTATAAAGCAAGTGATGATGTACTTTTTCCTCACCTGTTGTCATCATCGTGGCAAAACGGGCGAAAAAGAGGAACTTTTATGAAACTGAGATCGAGGTACTTGTCACCGAGGCTGAAGCAAACCAGAACATATTGTTTGGTGCGTGAAATGTTGGGATAACCAACGAAAGGAAAAATGCTGCATGGGACAAGATAACAACCAGAGTTATTTCTGGTTAGTCAGAGGACAGATCGCTGACAAAAATTTTAAAAAGTGGTTTGATGTTAAGTCCCAAAAAATGCATCACAGCCCATAAAAGAGAAATGACTGCAACTGGCGGAGGACGAATGAATACCCAACGTTCACCCAGTGGATAACCCTGATCACTACAGATGAGATGCTTTGATAACCACACTAAGTCCAGCTAAAACATTTCCACACTCTGTAGCTCTCACCGATAAGCCAGCCTTCTTCAGCAGCTCCTGCTTGGAGACCCACAGAACTGTTCTGCTCAATAAATTAGTCATGTGTTCCTCCAGGCCACCGGGCAACAGCATTTGATAGCGACAAATGTGCTTCGCAAATTATTTGTACGTTGATTGAATGAAACCCTTTTCTATTTACATAACTTAATTTGTTTAGTGATGATGCTTTGAATGTAAGTCTGTGCTCCACTTGTGTTTGGGAATCAGGCGATGGCGTTAAGTCCCCGTTTGATTTGGGTTCATTGGTGATGGCTGTAAAGGAACTGGATGTAGGCTGGGGCCAGGGGAGTTATGGCATCCAACACTGCCGGCTTGATCCTGCTCAGTGGTGGCTGGAAATGTCAGTAGTAGTAGAAAGATTTGACGTTTGTTTCTGTTTGTTCATTTTCTGGTTCTGGTAAATGCTGTAATTTTGCAGATTTATTATTATTGTTCTTGTTCTTGTTACATTTTTGGTTAATTTTTCCAGCTAAAACCATGTGTCACACACGAGGAGTTCAGGGACCATTGGAATGTTAAAAATGTAACCCATCCATCCATCCATCCAT
>NW_007582570.1:0-1316 GCF_000690725.1 Stegastes partitus
GCTGGTTAAGGGCCATAGAGATGAGGTAGACTTTGCAACAATGCCAAAGAAGACAACCATGCCAAAGATCGACGAGGCGGTGGAAAAGTGGGACCTAAAGAGAAGATACTATCAAGAAAGAAGAGAAAAGGAGTCCCGGCAGCCGCCTAAGCCAAAAGGGCAGCACCAGCAGCCACCACCACAGCAGCAGCAAACAAGAGGACCACCGCCAGGTGCACCTACCCGACAGGCTCGGAACGGACCGCCCGGAGGGGACCAGAGAAGGCCGCCCTACCAACCGAGATCAGGCCCGCCGAAGCCACCAGGGGAGAGACCGGGAGGTTATCTCCCACCAGAAGAGTACAACAAGTTGACACCAGAGCAGAAAAAGGCCCTCCAGGACACCCGTCGAGCGATGTCCGGGGGGCCCCAGAACTAATGGCCCAGCAGGCGCGGGTCACCCTGGAGCATGCCTACTGGAGGGGAGACGAAATCTACGCCGACGTGGAGAGAGTCCCCTACCTAGTAGACTCTGGGGCTGAGGTGTCGATGACCTGCAAAAGCCTGCCTGGAGAAGGACACCTGAGAGTCCAGTTAGCAGATGGAACCACTAAGAAGTTGCCGTTTGCTGTCTGGAAAGGAATTGTGTGGCTGTTAGGACCATACAACCTAATAACTACGAGAGACTTGAAAGAACTACACAAAGACCAAAAGGACAAAACACCCGTCCAAGAGAGATTAGAAAAGCTGCATGCCCGACTAGTTCGCTTCATACCCCCGCAGAAAGAACAGCGGCAGAAAGAATGGTACAAGCCGGTAGATGTCCCGGAGGTAATGGTCCAGAAGATACAAGAAAGCGACTTTTCACTGGCAGGAAAAGAGACCCTGAGAGGGATCATCGCCAGAGCCAACGTGGCTCGATTCAAGAACGACTGCGGTGATCTAGGTGAGAAATATACTCACACCATCATCGGAGGGGTCCATCCAGCGGTTCGCCAGTACCCCCTGAACCCAGGAGCAGTAGAAGAGATGGACCTGATTGTGAGAGAACTGAGCGCCCTAGGGATTATCAGAGAAGAACTAAACCCCATCACCAATAGCCCGATCCAAGCAGTGAAGAAACCGGAATCGGCCGGAGGAGGTTGGCGGCCTGTGATCAACTTTAAAGCCCTAAATCGCCGAACTGTGGCGAACAAAGCCAGCCTAATCAACCCCCAAGGCACCCTGAAAACGTTGCAAGTCAAGAAATACAAGTCCTGCATTGACCTAGCGAATGGGTTCTTTTCCCTAAGGCTAGCGAGAGTGTCCCAGGGGAAGACCGCGTTTACGCACAAAGG
>NW_007582571.1:0-1316 GCF_000690725.1 Stegastes partitus
GGACAATTTAGAATCACCAATTAACCTCAACATGTTTTTGGACTGTGTGGGAGGAAGCCGGAGAACCCGGAGAGAACCCACCCTGCATGGGGAGAACATGCAAACTCCACGCAGAAAGATTCTGGTGCCCCCACCGGGACGCGAACCGGCAACCTTCTTGCTGCGAGGCAACAGTGCTACCAACTGCGCCACCTTGCAACCCTAAATTCATATATATACATATATATTTTAATTTCGTGTGTTTTATTCCTTATTCTTATTTATCTTATTATTGTTTGTGGAACAGGTACCACAACGCATTTCACTGTGCATTATACCATGTATAACTGTGTTTGTGACCAATAAAACACCTTGAACCTTGAGCCATTGCCTTTTGTGACAACATGGGAAAATCTGAAGAAATCAGCCAAGATATCAGGAAAAGAATTGTGGACCACCTTTGCCTGATGCCTGATGCCTGAAGGTTTCATGTTCATGTGGTCAAACAGTTATAGACAAGTACAAACACCATGGGAATGTCCAGCCATCATACCGCTCAGGAAGAAGATGGGTTCTGTGTCCCAGAGATTAAGTGTTCTGGTGTGAAATGTGTGTATCAACCACAGAACAAAAGCAAAGACCTTGTGAAGATGCTGCTGAAGCTAGTAAGAGGATGTCATTATCCACAGTGAAACAAGTCCTGTAGGGGGGGGTCCTGTGGGGGTGCAGTCCTGCAGGAGGGCCTGATTCACTTCACAAAATAAATGCATCATAAGGAATGAAAATTATGTGAAAATACTGAAAAAATGTTGAAGCAACACCTCAAGACATCAGCCAAATGGACAGTGACCCTAAGCATACCACCAAATTAGTTAGAAAGTGACTTAAGGACAACAAAATCAATGTTTTGGAGTAGTCACAAAGCCCTGATTTCAATCCTGTAGAAAATTTATGGGCAGCGCTGAAAAGGTGTGTGGAGCAAGGGGGCCAACAAACCTGACTCAGTTACACCAGTTCTGTCAGGAGGAATGGGCCAGAATTCCACCAAACTGTTGTGGAAAGCTTGTAGAAGGATACCCAAAATATTTCACCCAAGTCATACAGTTTAAAGGCATTGCTACCAAATAGTAAGGAACTGTATGTAAACTTCTGACTTTGAAGAAAGTAATAAAAATTTCTCTAAAATAATTCTCTCGCTCATTATTGTGGCGTTTAGCAAATAGAAGTAATTTCGGTAATCGGTAATTGACCTAAAACAGGAAAAGTTGAGTCTGATTTAATGTCAAATAGTGAGAAAAAAAAGGTTATGTGTCTTTTTATACAGTGTATGTAAACTT
>NW_007582572.1:0-1316 GCF_000690725.1 Stegastes partitus
TATTTGAGCAAAGTGTGTCATGGCGTTGGTCTCTGGGCCATGTGCAGATGTTGTACAGCAAATGTGTGCCAGTCAGCCGCGTTCTTACTGGTTGACGTAATAAATGGGAGGCGGTAAAGTGGATGAATTCAGACTTGGCCCATAGCTTCTATATCTAACTGTCTCTATAAAGAGCACCTATTTAAGCCTTCTTTACTAGATTTCACATCTTTTCTTTGTCAGCTGCCAGCAGCTAAATTGTAAAGTGGCAAATCTAAGCTGTGGAAATGATCGTGAAATTGCTTCATTCAGCTGACTGTATTTTTCAAACGTAACTGGAAAAAATACAGAGTGAAGGATGCAGACTGGAAGCACTCTGATGCTGTTTTCCTGTGTGGACATACATGTTGCTGATCGTCAATTACAGTGTACTATTCTCCACCACAACCAGAGCCGGCCCTAGGCATAGGCAGTATAGGAAAATGCTAAGGGCGCCGACATCCACGTGGGGCGCCACAAGCTTGCCAGGCTAACTGACATGTATTTGGGTAAGTATTTATTAACAAGCGCCAATGCAGTTTCTCTACCTTTAGCAGCAAAGGTGGTACGTTAGCGTCTTAGCTGCTAACGTTCACAGCAAAGACGTTACGTTAGCGTATTAGCTGCTAACGTTCGGAGCAAAGACGTTACGTTAGCGTCTTAGCTGCTAACGTTCGGAGCAAAGACGTTACATTAGCGTCTTAGTTGCTAACGTTAGCAGCAAAGACGTTAGCTGCTAACGTTAGCAGCTAATGTCTGAAGACGATGGTAGAGGACCTGCATCGGCGCTTGTGGTTGAATATTTGCATGAATACACGGCAGTTAGCCAAGGAGTGTCGCAAAGACTTGTTTCTTCGGTTTCATTTAGTGTGTTGTTTATACTTAAGTAAAAGCTTGAATACATGAATACAGTTTGTGTTACTGTATGAAAATTAGGAGTGAAATTCACTGTGATGCTCGGGGCGCAAACTACAATCTTGCCTTTGGCACCAAATTGGTCAGGACTGGCCCTGACCACAACCATCGCCAAATCAAACTCTACATCATAAATTTGTGTGAAGAGGGTGAAAAACCTGAAACACAATACTGTTTGTGGGCGTTCATGTGTCCATCTAAGTGTTATGTATTTGTTAATGTGCGTGTCTCTTACCTTCTGTAGAAGTTTAGCTCCTGAGTATCTGGCCGACAGAGCAGCCATTTCTTTGCCAAAGGACACGGCCCACTGCTGCACCCTGGACACAGAGAAAGAAATAAGAAAATATATTTCTGCATGGAAGTCACTCCTTTAACATTTTTCT
>NW_007582573.1:0-1315 GCF_000690725.1 Stegastes partitus
AGGAATTAGTCACAATAAAACAAAAATGCTGAGTTTAATATTTCAGAAACTGTATGTATAATATTGACTTTTAAAATGCTGGGGGAAGGGCTATTGATTGATTGATTGATTGATTGATTGATTGATTGATTGCAGTTTTGCTTAAAAATTACCTCATTAATTAATCATTTGTCAATATTTTGCCAGTAAACATTCACTCAATACTCACACAGTAGTGGAATTCTTTTTTTTTTTTTAATAGCCAAAAATGCTGTGTTGACTGTTATAGAAAACCAGGATAGTTTTGTTTACCATCATTGGAAACTGGAAAACAAACCAATACTGACATCTGAGACGCTGGTATCAGGGAGGTTTCAGAATTTTTTATTTATTTATTTATTTTTGCTTAAAAATGAAATTTTGTTATATTTAAAGTTTACAGTTTGACATTTTTTTGAGGGGTAAATGTCAGGAAGCAGTGGAAAATATGCTCATTATTCCCTGATACTTGCAGATATTTTTTCTCAGTGTCAGTCAGAACTAAAATAAATAGATGTGTTTAGAAACTGGAAAATTAACAAATACTCAACATTGAAACGGTTGTATCAGTAAAAAATGTCTCAAATGAATCAATTATCACTATTTTTGTCAGTTTGCGTTCACTCAATAATCAGAAAATTCTAGTGACATTTTGTTCAATCTTCCCTGAAGCTCAAGTGAAAATAATCTACAATCCTTTATTTTCTTTGTATTGGTTGAAAGACTGTTATAGAAACCTGAAAGACTAAAAGTTTTCTGCATTTTTGCCTAAAAAAAATTAACTAAATGTCAATATGTTTGCCAATTACATGACGGTTCTATTTCTATAAAAAATATATGAATTACCAAGTGTAAAACATGCCAGCATGTGGCGAAACATTTCCATTTCACTGGTGGATTTAGAAAGTTTGCTTAAAAATGACAGTTTGTTGTATTTGCAGTTAACAATTTTACATTTTTTGCCAGTTAAATGTTAGAAATCGGTGGAAAAATATGTTCATTGTTCACTGAAACCTTCCCTAATTATCTGTATTATTATTGATTAATTGATTGATTCATTAATTCATTCATTTCAGACATGTCCAAACCATTGCAGGAAACCCAGTGTACTAGCACATGCACAAAAAGAAAAGAAAGAACAAAAAATAAATCAATACACTAATATGAAGTTATGCACATATATACACACATACATATAAAACTACATGCTCACATATAATACACAAAATAAACAAATCTATACCCAATATGCACACACACACACACACACACACACCTGTCTATATATGCATATATA
>NW_007582574.1:0-1315 GCF_000690725.1 Stegastes partitus
GTCCGTGTTTCACTGTGAGATAAATTATTTACATGCAGAAGAAGATGACTGATTCCAAACCTTTCTTAAAACCGTTACTCCACTAATTTCGGGTCCAATCAATGTCACTGAGATTCATGGAGGGTTAATAAATGATGTGGTTGAACATAACATCGTTTTAGAGTTAATTAGTGCCACAGCAATAGAGAACATAGTTTGGTGATTACATCAGTGTTTTCTCAATCTGAATTCTTCTGTATATTATTATAGTGTGTGGAATTACAGGACACAGTAACCAGAGCACCTTAATTTCTAAAGTATTTAACCATTTTTTATCCTGAAAATCACTGCAGCAGGTTGTATTTGTGTTAAAAATGCATAAAATATCATTTGAATGTGGCACATTTAGCAAAGAGGCCAGTCATTAACACTCGGACTGGTGCTAGGTGTAAGGTTTTGTTTTTTTAATCAGACAGTAAGGAGTTTTTAGGTAGGAGCTGTTTTTACCTTTGACATGTTTCGACTGTCACTACAGTCTTCCTTCCTGTGGTAACGTGTCTTTATCAGCTGCTGGTTTCCTGGAGGCGTGACCCACCTGGCAGTCTGTCAGATTTGCCTGACGGGCCACGCCTCCTGCCATCCGGTGGTCTCTGCAGGAGAACGTCCCATGTGTGGGACACCATGAATGCTCCCTCGTCATGGTGGTTTTGGTTCACCTCCTGATTTCTATGGCCTCCTTCATCCAAATTTGTTGCTCTCCGATGCGATGATCTTTGCGTTGTCCCAGTCCATGATGTGGTTATTTCCTTTGCAGTGGTCTGATACGGCTGATTTTAGGTTCACCTGCTCTGCTTTTTCTTTTTATGATCTTGTGAGTCGTCCTGATGTTTCCTTTTCCTTTTTTTATTCGTTCTTTTTTGTGCTGAAGCTTCTCCCTATCTCTCCTATGCATGTTTTTCCACATGTTTGACATGGGATTTCATATATGACCTTGCATTTTTGGTCCGGGTGTATTTCATCTTTTGGGTGTGGTAGAAGCTGGCAAAGTTTTGTGTGTGGTTTTACTCTTGCACTGATTTTGTGTTTTTTCATTGTCCTCCGTATGCGCTCACTGAGGAAGACTGAGGTGACAGTCGAAACATGTCAAAGGTTAAAACATCCATCCATCCATTATCTATACACCGCTTAATCCTCATTAGGGTCTCGTGGGGGGCTGGAGTCTATCCCAGCTGACTCAGATAAAGACAGGGGACACCCTGGACAGGTCACCAGTCTATCACAGGGCTACACTTAGAGACAGACAACCAAGCACACTCACATTCACACCTACGGACAA
>NW_007582575.1:0-1314 GCF_000690725.1 Stegastes partitus
TTTTAATTGAATATTCTCTGTGATAAATACCAGTAGAATCATCCATTTTCTAATCTGTGTTCTATCAGCTGCAGTAGCAGCAGAGTAAATGGACTTGACAGCAAATCAGAGCCAAACATAAAAACATATTTATGTGATTTCTGCATCAGCAAATTAAATACATGTCTGGTTCCTATGGCAACATACGATTGTAAGTGTGCAATGCTGTAACTACACAGCTTCATTTAGTGATATTAGTAACGCACAGCTCAGCATGTTTGCAGATAAAACACATTCCCTCTGCTGAAAATCTGCATCGCTCATAAATAATAGTCAGGAAACAATCTGGTTAAAGGGAGACGCTCTTTCCAGCCGATTTAAATCCAAAACTCTGAACATAACCTGCTCCTGACCAGGTTAGCTCCACAGCATCAGTTGCCTTGGAGATCTGGCATATTAAAAGAGAGCCACCTTCGTGACACTGAAAACTCTGGCTTTAAGCTCAACATACCTTGATAACCCACTAATCTCACTTCGTCGTACTGCCCTCAGAGCAAACTGTTCACATTAGTCCCAGCTGCTCTGACTGAGAGTTTGATTGAGGATTTCAAGGTGATTGCTGGAGTCTTGCTGGAGGAGGGATCTGGAAACCAAATTGGACGTGACGGGAAGCGAGAACAAGGGCCGAGAGCAGGTCTGGAGCTCCAGGCCAATCACCTGACATCGGCCAGGTGTTTAGCCAGCTGTCATCAATTTAGCCTCCACAAGCCAACTCCCCAGACAGAGACTGAAGAGTCCACCACGGAAGCAAGACGGCACACGAGCACTAGCAGCCGTAACTTTCTGCAATATTGTTTGTCATTTCAATGGGCTTGTGTTTCTTTCCTGCCGTCGATCTCTTAGAAACTACCTGATTAGCTTTATTAGCAATATTTTTTGGGAGATCATAGGTTTTTTTCCCTGAATGACAGTCAAAAAACATACTATTGAGGTTGTTTTCACAGGTTTATCCAAAAAATGATCAAAGATAATGACAAACCTGTGGTCAGCTGTACTTTCTGTAGTGAATTCAGGGAAACAAATGCTGATCCATTTTTATCTTGTTCTTGCCTGCATATAAAACAACAGTGAAAAAAAAATGCTGCAATTTATTGATGAACATAAAAACGAATCTGTTTGGATTCATAGAAAAAGAGGTTTATTCATATTAATGAATCAGAAATATAAGCAAGAAGTTTACAAGTTTGTTTTTTAGCCATTATTTGACTTCCTCAAATGATGTGACAGAAGTGAGGCCAGTTCTGACTAATCATTACACAATCTCCTGAACCCAAC
>NW_007582576.1:0-1312 GCF_000690725.1 Stegastes partitus
ATATATATGTATACATAAATACATACATGTACGTACATACATACACACATAAAATAATAATAATACAAAAAAATAGATAGCCATATTGGCACCAACGGAAGACAGAAGGCAAAACAACAGCAATAGAAACAACCCTAATGCGAGCACTAACAGTCATTCAAGTGATATCTAGAATCAAAACCATAGCAAGACAGCAACAATGAAATCAATAATAACAACAATAACAACAACAACAACAATTATTATCATTATTACTACTATCACCATCCCTATCATTCCCTCAGCCAGGATAGACTCCAGACCCCCGCGACCCCTGCGAGGACCAAGCGGTGCACAGACAATGGATGGATGGATGGACTACCATTACCACCATTATCACTGTCGTTACCATTATATTAATTATAATAATTAATAACCTAGTCCCAGCCAGGCAGGGGCTACTGAAGCAGGCTCAAGTAATTAGTTGAGGTGGATGCCAAATATGTGCTTCTTCTTCTTCTTGCTGGGACAATCCAGATAGAAATTTTTGACTCTTAGAATGTTCTTAGAGTGTTGACTGGAACATAGTTGCAATGTTTTCAGCAGGAAATTTTCTTTAAGGTCTGAGAACGTTCCCTAAAAACATTTTTTTGCAATAACTCTCTTAAAATGTTAAATGACAACATTTCCAGAATATGATGCACTAATGTTGTTGCAATGTTTTCAGCGGGAAGTTTTCTTGAATTCCCAGAAAATTAAATAATCATTAACACAATAACATCCCTGCAACGTCCTCAGAATGCTGAAGGCAAATGCTCCACCTTTGTTAAGGTGTCACGTACCAGGAGTGTTTTAATCTGAGGCATCAATAGCATCCTGAAAACATTTTCAAAATGTGGGTTTAAGAATGTTCCTCCTTTATTATCATATAACATTGTAAGAATGTTTTTTAAAGATAACAATGTGATCTGAGGCTTTCATAATATTCTGAAAACATTTTCAGAATGTTTCTTGGAGAATGTCCTTCCTTTGTTATCATGTAGCATTGTGGTAATATTTTATAGAGGAGCATTCTATGATCGCTTATCTCAGCAGCATTCCCAAAACATCTTTAGAACGTTGCACCTAAAACATTCTATCTTTGTTAACATACAACAATACAGGAACATTATTTGAATTACTAAATGTTATTATGATATTCTTTGAATGTTACATTGAAATGTTTTTTTAAAAACTTTAAGAGAACCTATAGGGAATGTTAGCCAAAGTTGTGGGAACATTCGCTGCTAGCTGGGAAGAAACTGAGCACGTCTAGAGTTACCGTTTTTAAAAA
>NW_007582577.1:0-1312 GCF_000690725.1 Stegastes partitus
CCAAGGCCCTATGTAACTGTTCATAAAACAAATGATGGGATGCTGCTGAAGTGTGAAGTTCTTGGTGCTTCTCCAAAACCTGTAGTCGAGTGGCGGGACAGTGATGGAAACATCCTTGCTGTTGGTGATCCACAGGCCAGTGATGGAAAAGGAAACAAATATGACGTTTTCCTCAATGTCACTGTGACCAAGAGTGGCGACTATCGCTGTGTGGCCACACAGAAGGAAATCAACCATCAGATTTATACTGAGACGTATGCCCCTGGTGAGTTCTTCTGGAATATTCTTTACTGATTGTGGTAACTTGACCATGTGAAAGAATGCACGCAACACGTACTCACGTTTTATCGGCTTTTATATAGAACTTGCACGATAAGAAACATTCCATGCGGACGTACACACAGCACGTTACCCAGGCAGAGGTCTTCAGGAACACGCAAGGAGGGGCAGACTCTAGAGGTCATTTCCTTAAATACATCACTCTGACTTCATACTGCCCTCTTGTGGATACAGCACTAAATAATATCTGTGACCAACTCAACACATCTTAATGTCATTCACATTACAACACTGATCATATTTTACTATTTTTCACACGTTTTAAGGTGTTTACAAGTAAAACAAACCAAATATTTCTCTCGACATCACAAAAGTGAACAAAGACAGTTGTGTTAAACTGAAAGCCTTCAGACGGTGTCAAGTTTGTACTGAGAGTCCACTTCATGAATCTGCAGAGAAAATAGGAGGAACTAGAGTCTGTTGAAGTAAAACAACTGGAGTTGGTCAGTTCTGAGATCAGTCTGAACAAACATACAGTTTATGTGGTTCACAAGGTTTTAGCACCAAATGAGCTCCGACTGAACAGAAAATAAACTAATTTAGCTCCAAGACTCTGAGTCTTGTTACATGTTTACAGACTAACACAGACTTTACATTTTAAAAACTTCTGATTGTATTTTCTTGGCTTTAAATGGTGAAACTTATTACAATAAATCACTTTTCTGAAACTAATGAGAAGAACCTAATAAATACTTTACACATAAATAGAATAACAGATTTATAAATAACTGTTGTAACCCAGACTTATTACTAATTACACTCACAGTTTGATGACACAAGTTTTAAAACTGATTATATGGAATTAAGATGTGAGAAGTGACCCAGAATGAACTGAAACTGTAATTTGATCAACAGTTTCTTTGTAATTCCTCTAGATGCTGAAAAATGTGTTTAAAATGACTCAACCTGCAGCGTGGAGCTTCTGTCTCCTTCTGACAGGAATTAAACAAACACTGTTGAGACGCGTTGAGTG
>NW_007582578.1:0-1311 GCF_000690725.1 Stegastes partitus
TGTCATACAGAGCTTTGTGGCGCTGACTGAAGCCAAAAATTAGTTGTGTTGCAACAACACCGCCGACGGAGAAGTGTGTTTATGCTCAACATCAGTCTGACTGTATTTTGAATGCAGCTATTGTATTGTTCCTTTACGCAGCCAAATCTCATTTTTCAGTGTTTATATGCTGCTCCTTGCTCATTTTTGTACAGATTTTCTTCTTTTTCTTTTTTAAATTACAGATAACACCTTGTAAAATAGATTTTAAAAAAGGAGCATTTTACATGTTAACCATAAAAATCAGTTCTAACTTTAAAAATATTGTCCATATATAGATATATAAAAATATATATATATATATAAACTATTTTTAGAGATGGTTATTTGTTCTTTTACATTTGCCAGGCCAAATTATACAATTCTTACATTATTTATATCAGCAAAAAATTTCGTTATTTTACAGTTATGTACCAATATTTTAAAGAAAAAACACAAATATTCATTTTATTATTCATTTTATTTTTACAGATTTTATTTTTGTTAAATTACAAATCACATCTTGTAAAATTACAGATTTTAAAAAGTAGTAATTTACACATTTACCATAAAAATCAGGCCAAACTGTAAATATCGTCCACATCAAAAAAAAACCCAAACTATTTTTAGAGATGGTAATTTTATTCTTTTACCACATTTGCCAGTCCAAATTACACAATTTTTACATCATTTAAACCAGAGAAAAATGTCAGATATGTTCCAGTATTTGTAAGAAAAAACACAAATATTCATTTTATTATTTATTTTATTTACAGATTTTATTTGTTTTGTTAAATTACAAATAACATCTTGTGAAATTACAGATTTATAAAAGTAGTAATTTGCACATTTACCATAAAAATCAGGCCAAACTGTAAATATCGTCCACATAAAAAAAAAAAAACTATTTTTAGAGATGGTAATTTCATTCTTTTACCACATTAGCCAGTCCAAATTACACAATTTTTTACATAATTTAAACCAGAGAAAAATGTGAAATATGTGTCAATATTTTTAAGAAAAAACATGTATATTCATTTTATGATTCATGTCATTTTACAGATTTTCCTTGTGTTGTTAAACTACAGATAATATCTATTATCTATAAATCTTTATTTTTACAAATAATGATTTGCTCTGTTATCATATGTGATTGTAAAATTGCGTATTGACTGTATTTAATCCACAATAATGTCATTATTTTACAGATATTTGCTGTTATTTTCACCATGTTGAACAGTTTTTTGGCATTACGGTGTGATGATGTGTTTGCTTTACCTCACTGTTGCACAC
>NW_007582579.1:0-1311 GCF_000690725.1 Stegastes partitus
AACGAGCCAAGCTGTGCTTCTCTGACTGAAATAGACTCCCTGTGAAGGCCGACCTTCTTCAGGAAGAGGTCACTTTTTACCTTTACTGTTAAAAATAATAATAATAATAATAAAATGACTGGTTGATGAGCTGTTCCTCCATTTAGGCCATTTTGAGCTCATCTGTTCACATTTATAACTAAATGCTAACCCTTTTTAAATATATTTTTTGGGCTTTAGCCTTTATTTTAGAGCAGTGGAGAGAGTCAGGAAAGTGGGGAGAAGAATGGGGAGAGTCCTGCAGCAAAGGGTCGGGAGTCAAACCCACGACCGCTCGATGGGGAAACTATAGCCCCTGTTTATGGGTCAACTGGGTGAGCCATAGGATGCTAGGACTTGTATCAGGTGTGGAAACGAACTATTGGACTCTGGCTCCAGCTGTCATAAGCTGCTGTCGCACTCTGATGACATTATAGAGAAGTTAGTTGACGCTGCGATGTGTACCAGTGATGGACACAAAGTTCAACACAACCCCCAGCGTGCTCACTCCTCTGTACAGGTTTCCTGAGGTGTGCTAGTCTGTGGCCTTGGGGGCTGCAAGGTGGATCTGTGGTTAGCACCGTCGCCTTGCAGCTAGAAGATCCCTGGTTAGGACACCCAGGATCTTTCTGTGTGGAGTTTGCATGTTCTCCCCGTGCAGCGTGGGTTCTCTCCAGGTTCTCCAGCTTCCTCCCACACAGTCCAAAAACATGTTGAGGTTAATTGGTGATTACTGCCTTAGTCCTGAGTCAGCTTGGATGGATGCGGTGTATAGATGATTGATAGATACCATTTTTTTTCACCTATTTTTTTCTGTCTCTCTTGTGCTTGTTTGTCTGTTCTCTATCTGCTATCCTGTATTTGTCTCACCATTTCCTCGCCCTAACCAGTCGAGGCAGACTGCTGCCTTCCTTAAACCTGGTTCTGTCTGAGTTTTTGCTTGCTCAGATGGAATCCAATGGAAACTTTGAATTTGTTGGGTTTCTCTGCATAAACATAAAAAGTTCCCTGATTTGGCAAAAAAATAATAAAACTGAATTGTGTCAACATTAAAAAAAAACTCTGTGCATCCGGTGTGGAGTCATAATTTAATGTAAGCTGCTTAAAGTTAGCATTTCTCCTGGTTTTTATTTAAAAGGCTCATTCAGTATGATCTACAGGCTGGTTATTGATATAAAACATTTTCATTTTTCAGCTCCATCAACCAGCTCTGATAGAAATCTGTGTCAGGAAACCATGAAAACAGATCAGTAGGTTTTCACTGGGATAAACAAAAACTTAAAACACAGTATG
>NW_007582580.1:0-1311 GCF_000690725.1 Stegastes partitus
AAGTTTACATACATTTCCTTAATATTTGGTAGCATTGCCTTTAAACTGTATGACTTGGGTCAAATGTTTTGGGTTTCCTTCCACAAGCTTCTCACAATAGTTTGATGAATTCTGGCCCATTCCTCCTGACAGAACTGGTGGAACTGAAACAGGTTTGTTGGTCACCTTGCTCCACACACCTTTTCAGCTCTGCTCACACATTTTCTACAGGATTGAGATCAGGGCTTTGTGATGGTCACTCCAAATGTTCTACCAGTATAAAAGACACCTGTCCACACACTCAATCAATCGGACTCCAAGTCTGGTGAAGGACGCCAGGGACAAAATTGGAGACCTGCACAAGGAATGGGCTGGAACGGGCTACAGGACAATAGGCAAGCAGCTTGGTGAGAAGGCAACAATTGTTGGTGCAATTATTAGAAAATGGAAGAAACTCAAGATGATTGTCAGTCTTCCTCGGTCTGGGGCTCCATGCAAGATCTCGCTTCATGGGATATTAGTGATCATAAGAAAGGTGGGGGATCAGTCCAGAACTACACAGGAAGACCTGGTCAATGACCTGAAGACAGGTGGGACCACAGTCTCAAAGGTTACCATCAGTAACACACTACGCCATCATGGATTAAAATCCTGCAGTGCAAGCTCCCCCTGCTCAAGCCAGCACACATCCGGGTCAGTCTGAAGTTTGCCAATGCCCATCTGGATGATCCAGAGGAGACATGGGAGAAGGTCATGTGGTCAGACGAAATCAAAATTATTGGTTTAAGCTTCACTCGCCGTGTTTGGAGGAAGAAGAAGGATAAGTACAACCCCAAGAACACCATCCCAACAGTGAGGCATGGGGGTGGAAACATCGTACTTTGGGGTGCTTTTCTGCAACGGGGACAGGACGACTGCACCATATTGAGGGGAGGATGGATGGGGCCATGTATCACAAGCTTTTGGGCAACAACCTCCTTCCCTCAGTAAGAGCAAGATGGGTCGTGGCTGGTTCTTCCAGTATGACAATGACCCGAAACACACAGCCAGGGCAACTAAGGAGTGCTCCGTAAGAAGCACTTCAAGGTCCTGGAGTGGCCAAACCAGTCTCCGGACCTGAACCCAACAGAAAATCCTTGAAGGGAGCTGAAACTCCGTGTTGCCCAGCAACAGCCCCAAAACCTGAAGGATCTGGAGAAGATCTGTATGGCAGAGTGGGCCACAATCCCTGAGAAAATGTGAGACCTATTGATATTTCAAAACCCAACATCAAAGCTAACAAAGAAACAACTTGTAGCTCAGTGTTCCAATGCAAACTGCTACCACAACTAG
>NW_007582581.1:0-1310 GCF_000690725.1 Stegastes partitus
GCATCATAATAAACACTACTGCAGACACCTGCTTTTGTTTTTAGCAAAAGCAGGGCACATAGTGGCCAGTACACTGTGCACACCAAACACATCTTTAAGCAGCTAATTGAAAAAAAAAAAAAATAAAATCTTGCTTAAAGGAAATGTTGTGACTCAGAGAAGTAAATGGGCATGCTTTTAGCACTGCCATTTTTCATGTCAGTTTTGGCTACAGTTTTTATAAATATGACAAATGTGCAACTATAAACTCCAGGGGCCTCATTTATCATCAGTGCGTACGCACAGATATGTGCGCAGAGCGTGCGTACGAACATTTCTACGCAAAGTATGGAATTTATCAGCTTGTACTAATACTTAGGAATGTGCGTAAATATACACACACCTCTGACCATGCGTACGCACGTAATTTAGCGGTAGACTACAAATAGAAAGTATTCGGGGATTTTGATAATAGATCATTTGCGATGTGCATCTGTCGCTATCCAACGTTGTTGCCTGGCGGCTTGGAGGAACACGACTCATTCATTGAGCAGAACAGTTCTGTGGGTCTCCAAGCAGCTGCTGAAGACGTCTGACTTATTGGTGAGTGTCACAGAGTGTGAGATGTTTTAGCTGGACTTTGTTTGGTTATTTAAACATGTCATCTGTAGTGATCAGGGTTATCCACTGGGTGAAAGTTCTGTATTAATTCGTCCTCCTCCAGTTGCAGTCATTTCTCTTTTATGGACTGTGATGCGTTTTTTGGCACTGAGCTGAACGTCAAACCATTTTTTAAAATTTTTGCCGGCGATCTCTCCTCTGACCCAACAGAAATAACTGTGGTGGTTATCTTGTCCAATGCAGTATTTTTTGTTTCGCTGCTTATCCCAACATTTCACGCACCAAATAATATTTTCTGGTTTGCTTCAACCTTGCTGACAAGTACCTCGATCTCAGTTTCATAAAAGTTCCTCTTTTTCGCTCTTTTTGCCACAATGATGACGACAGGTGAGGAAAAAATAAATCTTCACTTGCTTTATAAAGAGGCGTGTTGTTGCCATATATGGTCATTTGGGGGCGTGTTCTGAAGGCAACGTGCACGAGCACGGAGGTTAAGAACAAGTGGGATTTATCAACACGATGTACGTACGACCCCCGTACGCATGTTTGATAAAAACGGATTGTTTTGTACTTACGCACACTCTTTTCTACACACTGATGATAAATGAGGCCCCAGGAGTTCAGTCCACTAAGCTGAACTGTAACTACACATCACCACATCCAGTAATTTATTTAGGTAAGGTGCAGAACAATGGAGTCAATGAAGGAAA
>NW_007582582.1:0-1309 GCF_000690725.1 Stegastes partitus
ACAGGTCCTCGCCCTACGCTACGTCGGGGTGTGGCGCAAACATGCTCCAGGCGGGACTCTGATCCAGCGTGTCGACTTTGAGGCAGATCGGAGCGCTTGCGGCCCAAGGACGCAACCACCATGACACAGGTTACAGGACGGAATCAAACCGCCAACCTTCCCATCATTGACCGACCCGCCTGAGCCACAGCCGCCACGTAAAGTGTCTGGAAACTTCTCCTGTACTTCTCTACATGTGCACTGCTGAGCTCTGTGTTCAGTCCAGGAACACAGTCCAGTACACTTAGTTTTATAACTCTTTAAGGAAATATGACTACGTACTCACAGTCCATGAGGTAAATGAAAAGGACAATGAGAAATCAGTAAAGTACACTAATGTGATTCAAGTAGCATTGGTATTAGCTTTTAGAGTGTGCAGCGCATGTCAGAGGGATGGAAATAAATGCGTTTGGGGTTGAGGGTGTTTGTCCAGGACGGTGTCGGATGATTCATTAAATTTCCAGGGGAAAAAAAATGCTGGCCAAATTTGAGGTGTGCAGGAGTGAACCCCTAGGAGGAGATAGATTTTGAAAATGGCAAAAATCACAAAAAATTGCACACTTGTTTCAAAATGGCGGACTTCCTGTTGAGTTTACGGTTTGGGTCCAGGAGGCTTTATTGTGCGTCCTGATGTGTTACATATGCCTACCAAATTTTGTAAACGTCGGTTAAATGTCCTGCGGGGGCTATTGGATAAATTGCTGCAGGGGGCGCTATAGAGCCATTTTGCCAAACAGGCCCACACTGTCTGTGGTTGAGCCGACAGTGACTCGTATGTCAGTTTTGGGGAGTTTATGAGCATTCTAAAGCTGCCAAAAAAATCCGTTCCCTGTCATAGCAACTATGCATTGTTTCGGGTATGGCTGTCACTGACTTTTTTGTTCGTCCTGACCTCCACCATATACCTACCAAACTGCGTAGGTCTAGTTCAGACATGCTTCCGATGGGACTCTGTTGAAATTTTCTAGGTGGCGCTGTGGAGCCAGTTTTCTATTGAGGTGTGTATTTCCCCCTAATCATAACATTTTTCACCGGGTCTGATGTGTGTGCCAAATTTTGTGAGTTTTTGAGTACGTTTAGGACCTGAAAAACACGTTTGTTTGTGACGAAGAAATAATGACGTAGCAGTTCCAATAGGGTCCTACGCACTGCAGTGCTCGGACCCTGACAAGTTTAAGCACCGTGTTGCAATAGAATTAGACTGACCTGCACTCTGAACTTCCAAAGGGAGCCGACAGGGATGCCGGGGATCGGGCCGTAGTGGTTGGAT
>NW_007582583.1:0-1309 GCF_000690725.1 Stegastes partitus
GCACCAGATATAAATGAGACAGTTTGTGCATTTTCATAATGCTAGCTGTACTGTCAGGCTGCATTTTGAGACAGTGCTGATTTGAGCTACCGTAAATTCCGGACTATTGAGGCACCTGAATATAAGCCGCACCCACTAACTTTAAAAAGAAAACGTTTTGTACATATGTAGGCCGCACTTGTCTATAAGCTGCAGGTGTCCACATTGTAGCATGAGATATTTACATGCATTTTTTAAACATTTTTTATAAATGACGTACCGGTAACAGACACAAATACGTACCGTAAATGCTTTTTTTTCTAAACAGTGCCTGTAACACGGCTGGTTGAGAAAATAAAAAATACAGTAGCCTACCAGGAAATTGGTATTTCCTTCGTCACACACTTCCTCAGTCTCTCTTTCATTGTGGCTCTCAATATCACTTTCGTCTTGAGGCAAATTCGTAAAAATTCATAAATTAGCCGCATCATTGTTTAAGCCGTGATGTTCAAAGTGTGTGAAAAAAGTAGCGGCTTATAGTCTGGAATTTACGGTAATTGTTAACATCAGCATGCTAACATTCTCACCATGCTGATGTCCAATCAATAGAATATCCACCGTGTTTGCGATCTCATCTCTATTTGCACAGGACTAATTTTCCTTCGGAAACTCTGGTAATTTGTACAGCAGCCTTGATTCTGTGCCGATCTACAATAATTTGTAAGCATTTTTGGTACGACCATGTTGGCTTCATTTTTCAACCATGGAAGTCTCTGCTTGGTCTAGCATGGGTAAAAACACTAAATTCCCAACAATTCCCACAATGCAACTCAAGGGGGCATTTAGCTAGCCCACGGGTGTCCAATCCTGGTCCTCGAGGGCCGCAATCCTGCATGTTTTAGATGTTTCCTTCTTCCAACACATCTGATTCAAAGGATCAGGATCGTTATCAGGCTTCTGCAGAGCTTGATGATGAGCTGATCATTTGAATCAGGTGTGTTGGAAGAGGGAAACATCTAAAACATGCAGGTTTGTGGCCCTCGAGGACCAGGATTGGACACCCCTGGTTTAGTATTTAGTTGGTTATCCATTAGACGGATTGCATCTGGGCATTGAGTTAACCAGTTACTGTAACAGCTATTTCCTCCATGTTTCAACCAAAAAAGCTTTCAGTTCATCCACACTTGAGTATTGACCAGCTGACTTTTTATTTATTTTTTTCATGGCGCTCTACAGGATTTAGGTCAGGACTCTGGGAGGGCTTTCTCCTACTTGGCTTTTCTCACAGGCAGCTGGTATGATTTGGTCACTATCCTGCTCAGAGATCCAC
>NW_007582584.1:0-1309 GCF_000690725.1 Stegastes partitus
TTAGACAGAACAGAAAGTAGACAAATGTTAGTAATAAAATACTTTTAGTAGGTACAGTTATCACTTTCCAAAAGATTGTTAACATCTGTAGGCACGTGGAAAAATGTTGGTTTCAGTTTTTTTCATGTTTTTTTTTTAATTTTTTATTTTTTAAACTTCATCAAAATCACTTTTTTCAACACTCCTAGTTTAGTCGGAAAAAAACAAACAGACAAACAAAAGAAGCACAGTTTACACTAATTGGTGCACAGGTTGTGTACGCAGCTGGGAAACAATTAGATCTTAGAAATCAAAAAATGTAATTAATAAAATATCCATAGAATGTAAATCTACCACAGTTTCCAGTATTTATAACATGTGTAGACATTTTATTTTTCTTTCTTTGTTAAGGATTTTTTAAAGGATTAAGCATTATGATTTATTTACACAACGCTCACACAGGACTTTTCTACTCAGACATATTGCACTTATTGTACATTTTGCATTTTATATTTTCTTATTGTTTAGTTTTACTTGTTTATGAGTATTTGTGGTGGTGGTGGGGACTTTATCTTTGTTCTGTAACAACCTAATTTCCTCTTGGGGACGAGTACAGTAATTCTATTCTATTCTATTCTAATCATAGACATGTATAATAAAGGCCAGATGTCTCGTCCACGCTGCCGACCAATGGAATCGCACGGCCACACCGGTGGCTATCTTGGCTCGCTCACCCATAGCACTGTGTTGTCGTGGTGCATGGACTTTCTAAATAACCATAACTTGCTCAGTTTTCTACCGATTTTTAAATGGTTTGGTTTGTTGTAAACGTCAGAGGTGTAGTTATAACGCTGCACTGATGGATAATGATGTTACACTTCTGGTCAAAAGTTTGGGATCATTATTACATACATATATGTTATTATATATCATCATAATTTGAATCGTAGCCACGTTAATGACGTTTGTAAGAAACCATCCGTCCAGATTTCAGCGAGATCAGAGTATTTACGTTCGTGCAGATCGCTCACCTTCCTTCAGAGAGCTGCCCCGTGGCAAGATGGCCGCCGGTGATGACGTTAGAGACTCCGCCTTCAGACATCGAGCCTTTATTATACACATCTATGATTCTAACTGTGTCATACTGCACAGAAAACTTGTTTGAGTTCCCTCTTCTTGTAGTCATGGTTGTGGAAAAATACGACAGAAGCCACAAAAAAAAAAAACTCCAGAAGCTGTTTTGAGTTTAAAGGGTTAAAAACAAAATACTCACCAGAATAAGAAGTGATGATCCTTCTCAGTAAACCCTGACATTGTGCCTTAACAGTAG
>NW_007582585.1:0-1308 GCF_000690725.1 Stegastes partitus
AACCCAAATAATAAAGCTCATGATGACATCATTTTACAACATACACAAGCTTCAGCACCACGGAGAGCGGCCATGTCATTCTGAAGTCCATCAAACGGACATGAAGTATAACCAAGAGAACAACAACAACATGAGGCTACATGGTCACTGATGATAAAACAACACAAACTCAGAGCAGTTCAGCACCACGGATAGCGGTTATTCTAGAAGCTAAGTGGCTGGGCTGCTACAATTTACAACCACCAACAGTTTACAACTAACTCACACATTGTGTGTAGTCATTGTTAGAACTGCTACCTGGAGTTAACCTGGCTCCCTCGCTGTGCTGGCAGTTCTGGCGGGCCTGAACGCTGCCAACAAAAAAGTCCGGTTCATGTCCAGGACGATGAACAAAATATGTGTCCAGTTTCTGTAATCTGGCTTTTCCTGCTCTCTCTGCTCCCTTTCTTTTCGCTGATATGCTGATATGAAGCTCCACTCATGTTAACTTAGTCCGTAAAAATGCTCGACCAAGTTCACAACCTGTTGACAAGCGACTGATGAAGACGTTGGTGGACGGTTGGTGACGAGTTTTACCCAGAATACACTTGGAGACAATATCGGCAACTTGTGAATTTGCGCGTAATAAAGTTTAATGTGAGCTAAAATAAAGCAATTCATGCAGGACAACATTTTATTCAATATTTTTTGATTTGTTGATGATTTTTGATTTTTTTTGGATTTGATTTTTGATTTATTTTTGATTGAATTTCCCTTCTGGGATGAATAAAGTGTTTTTCATTTTACACCCACATCACTAAAGTCAGTCGGTCTGGTAAAATTTTTAGTAACCATGACTCTGTCCTGACTGGGCCAACCAGTACAACCCCTGTAGAAAGATGTTTGATATTAAGCAGACTATGTCCATACTCTAGACTGCTCTAGGTGTAACTCATTGGAGGGCCTGCTTGCTCCTGCTACCCTGAGCCATGATATGGGCCTGCCTCCATTAAAGCTGACCTCCTGTCTGGGGCCTCTTGGTGGTTAAATGGTCAATTTAAACCTAAATCATGATTTTTTTTAATAAACAGAGTAGTTTTGGTGCCTAAACGTGACCGCATAGTGGGCGAAAAATAATCTTACGTCCAAAAAGAAGAAAAAAATGCCCTAAACTAGACGCAAACCCCAATCTCTTGGGTCAAAGTTGTTGGACCAAAACCCTTCAAACCTGCAAATATAGACTTTGTGGCTCTTGGAACCGTTTCCTGCTTCATCATGGTGTTACCTAAATGGTATGTAGGTAACGCTAAAGGGTCAATTTGAGCCTCA
>NW_007582586.1:0-1308 GCF_000690725.1 Stegastes partitus
CTGACGTGCACGACCTTCTTCTTCATCATCTGTTAGTGAATGTGTGGAGAGTTGTGTGTCTGTACTGAGATCTGTCGATGAACAAAGATATTAAAAGATGACGAGTCTCAGGATTTGGCTCCAAATGCTGGAAATCCAGAGAAATCACCACTTCCTGGTCCAGCGGGCCTCACCATTGGCTGAAGTTTCGTATCTGTGCTTTCAGGCTTTCTTTGCCCTGAGCTCAGGCTCACAGGCTCATTCATGAAAGCTTTTGCTCAGCGACCCACAAAAAAAAA
Source organism: Stegastes partitus (assembly GCF_000690725.1). Taxonomy (NCBI): domain Eukaryota; kingdom Metazoa; phylum Chordata; class Actinopteri; family Pomacentridae; genus Stegastes; species Stegastes partitus. Next base: position 279 of record NW_007582586.1, read on the forward strand.
AAAAAAGGTCGCAAAGGGTCGTGAGCGAGAGTCGAACCCACCACCGCTGTGTCGGGGAGCTGCAGCCCTGTTCATGGGTCACCGCTCAGCCAGGTGAGCTGTAGGGGCGCCACAAACTCAGCACATGTAACGTGACTCTGGGGGATAGCGCCGCCTGATGGCTCACAGGAGGCGTGACTACTGAGGTACAGGAGCAGCAGAGCGCTATGAAACCAGAACAAGCCTGTGAGCCTGAGCTCAGGGCAAAGAAACCCTGAAGGCACAGATAGCAAAAGTCACGTGTAAACAGACGGCCAATGGTGAGGCCCGCTGGACCTGGAACTGGTGGTCTGTCTGGACTTCCAGCACTTGGAGCCAAAGATGTTAGCGCAGGGATCTCCAGCTCCGGTCCTCCTGAGCTCCTGTCCTGCAGGTTGTAGACGTTACTGCAGCACACCTGACTCACATTAACGGATCATTAACAGACTTGTGCAGAACTTGACAACAAGCTGGTGGACAGGTGTAGGTCAGGTGTGGGTCAGGTGTGGGTCAGGTGTGCTGCAGGACAGTCGCTCACCAGAACCAGAGCTGGAGATCTCTGCCTTTGACTTTTCATCTTTTAACATCTTTGTATGTGTTTACGGATCATTTACACGTCGATGAATCTTCCTTTTACACGTTCACAGTTACCTCTCCAGACACATCTCCACACAGCTCTGCCACAATTAAACCTCTGATTTAACGACCTAATTACCTTCTTCACACCTTAATCGTGGGAAAACGTTCCTCATCAGCAGAGATGCACATCTGAAAACTTTCTCAAACCAACAGTCTTCAGCCTCATCGACCAAAAGACGATGAATGAACAACACAGAAGGACCTCGTGGACGTCCTGACGAGTCCTGCTGGAGCCACTTTGACCACCTGACGTGTGACATCAGCCACAACCTCATAGTGATGCTACATTAGCGCACTTTAGCTATCTAGCTAAAGCCGTTTAGCATCACGGGACGCTAGCTGAACTCCCACAATGCTCTCTGCTCACCATCCA
>NW_007582587.1:0-1307 GCF_000690725.1 Stegastes partitus
CCTGAGTCAGCTGGGATAGACTCCAGCCCCCCATGACCCTAGTGAGGATTAAGGTGTGGATAGATGATGGATGGATGTTTTGCAAGCTTGATTACTTTATTGTTTACAATCTGCAGCAGCCAGGTGTAATTCTGCTTAAAAGAGTGAATAAAATACACAGACAGCAGGAGAAAAAGGAGGTTGAGCAGCCTTTTTTTCCTCTCTCTCTACCCCTGGGAGCTCTACTCTGTCACTTGCAAAAGAAAACCACCAAGTATTTCTCACCCCGGTTGTGTTATCAAACGGGTTGTAGAGGTCCAGTGTGGCATAGTCTGTGTTGCTGCTGTGTTGAGTCACTGCAGGGTCCTAGCAGGCAAAAACAAAGACGAACACAGTTATTCATTCGGCACAGGGATGCGTTTGTGAGTATTAAACCCTCACTGAACCAAAAACACTGGCCTGCAGTGATGTGTTGGTTGTGAATTAGAGCTACAAGTGGGCAAAGCTGAGGGAGGGCAGGCAGGCAGGCCCAGAAAAAAAACAGGTCACATGAGCAACATCACGCCTGATATTACAGAGAACCGTGACTTTTATCCATCAAACACAGACTGCACTGATGTCACTACGGCTAATGTTAGCTTGATAGTGGCGTATTATTCCTTATCACCCACCTGGAACGGGTTGTGGTCGTCCATCGGCTCCGGAAAGCTGGTGTACTTTGACATACCACTGGCAGCTAAATAAGCCGCCACTCGCTGCTGATGTTGGACACTGAAACGAGCTCCTTACTTCCTGGTACCGGACCAAACGCTGCGTTTTCGCTTCGTTTTCGGGGGAGGTGGTGTCGGTGTGTCAGTCGGCTAGCTACCCGCCCCTCCGGAGCGCATCTCTCCGCGGCTCACTAAACACGGCAGGTCGGCCTCTGTGCCCACGGGAGGGTGTCTGTCCTCCTCAGCGGTGACTGTCCGGGTCCGGTGTGTAGCGGTGTTCGGTAGCCGGAGAACCGCGCAGATCCGCTATGTTGTCCCGCAGGAAAACAACCGAGAAACAGGAAGTAAGAGGCTGAAGAGGAGGTCATGTGACGGCTGCTGCGGCAGACAGTCACGTGGGGCCCGAACCTGCCAGACCGGTTCAGACCGGACTCTCACCTCTGAGTTTTTATTTTATTTTATTTTATTTTATTTTATTTTATTTTATTTTATTTTATTACATTTTAAAACCTTAAACAGCTTTTTTTTTTTTTTTTAAATCCCTTATTTTTTCTTTTTTGCTCAATTAAGTTTTATTTATTTAATTCACAACATGAGACAAGTTTAATTGTATTTCAT
>NW_007582588.1:0-1307 GCF_000690725.1 Stegastes partitus
ATCTCTGCTGCTGAGAAGGTGGACTGCTCAGCTGCTCACATGTTTCAACATTATCCTCCACCTCTTCTCATTCCTGCTTCCTGTCCAACAGCTGAACTGCACTGAGTTTAGTCATCAACCAAACACAACATGAAATAATGTTTGTTCTGCTGTCGCCTTGTCACTGACTTCTGCTTTATAACAGTGGAAACTAAAACAGAAGATGGAGCCAAGACTTTACAGGTTCTGGTTCTGTGATGCAGGTTCCAGGTTGTTGACTTCCTGTAGTGGAAGAGGCCTCATTAAGACAAACTAGTGCTGAAGGTCAGTAACAGAACTGATGTGAGTTTAGGATATGGACAGACAGATGCCCAAAAGGATTCAAAGAAAAAACTTAATTTGAACTTTCCAGCAACCAAGTCACATGCCATATAAAAAAAGACAGAACTGTCCTGCAGGTCACAGGGCCATTTAAATCAGCTCTGCAGACTCGGAGGAGTGAGGAAGCAGAGCTCCATTAGGAATTCTCTTATCACATCTACTTGAGCCTCAAAGGATCTAATACAAATAAGCTTTTGGGGGAAGACAAAGAAAAACATTCAACCACATGGATCTTAACAAATGGCCTGGCGCAATGAAGTGCCCTGGGCTTAACGTATTGCTCTGCTGACCCCTCATTTCCTGTGGCATGCAACAAAGGAACCTAACAAGTAAACTCATGAATGAACAGTGAAGACACAGCACCAGAAGATGTGCCTTATTATCTTGTGTTAAGTTTAATCGTTAAATGTTATGATATATCATGTCCTGATAAATACTCCAAAGCTTAGTTACAGTTGGATAAGTCCTTCTTTAATTTATCAGCTTGTTATATTATCATATCCTAAGCATTGTGTTATCTCTGTAACCGTACAAGATAGCTCAGTCATGTTTAGACTCCCCGTGAAGCTCCACATGTGACACATTCATTTCAAACAAGCTTAACTTTGTATAATTGAAAGTACATATAGTTCTGAAGGAACATTGTTACTTTCAGAGCAAAACTCATGACCACCTCATGACCTCCCTGTGATACTTGAGTGTCATATCTAACAGCCCCTCTGGGAGCGGAGCTCGCTGTGATTGGTCAGTCGTTTCACTATTAAAAAGCCTCTTCACCCGAAAAGCAGTGGCTTCTTCTAACTGCAGTAGAGCTGCTCACTTGGTCTTCCATGTTCTCAACTTTAACTGCCACACCCTGATCTTCCCGCTCTGAAGCTGAAGGCCTCGTCTCTCCATCAGGCATCAGACGTTGCTGCACTCGCATCCCAATCCAAGGACGCGGCAAG
>NW_007582589.1:0-1306 GCF_000690725.1 Stegastes partitus
ATTTTTAGTGTACTTAAAGCAGCAAAAATCATTATAACTAGATGTAAAAGAAAAAAATATGCATATTGAAAATTACCTTACAGATTTTCCCTATTTTGTTAAATTACAGATAAGATCTATGAAACGGGGGGGGAAAGTATTCATTTGCATGTTGACTGTAAAAGGAAAAAAACAAAGACCAAAAATTTTAGTGCTTGCTCTCCATCTGCTATCATGTTTTAAAGGGCGCTGGCTTAGCTGGCAGTCCCGACAGTTCCTGTCTCCCCTTGGACAGATGTAACTGTGAATGGAATTTCTCTTTAAGGGATTAATAAAATACTATTGATTGATTGATTGATTGATTGATTGATTGATTGATTGATTGATTGATTGATTGATTGATTGATTGATTGATTGATGTTTTCCTCACCGTCCCTCATCCCCACTCTCACCCAACTGGTCGAGGCAGATGACCGTCTTCCCTGACCCTGGTTCTGACGGAGGTGTTTTCTACCCTCCCCTGGGGGGGTTTGGTTCCTTCCCACCGTTGCCAACCTCTTGCTCAGAGGAAGTCCAAAGGCTGCTTTGGCTTGTTGGGTTCTCTGTTTACATTTGTAAGGCTTGTACTTACTTTGGTAAATGGACTGCACTTATACAGCGCTTTTCTACCTTTGCGGCACTCAAAGCGCTTTACAATGTTTCTCATTCACCCATTCACACACTCATTCACACACCAGTGGTGACAGATCTGCCATGCAAGGTGCTGCCTGCCATTGGGAGCAACTTCAGGTTCAGCGTCTTGCCCAAGGACACTTCGACTGTGGAGGGGCGGGGATCGAACCACCAACCTTACGGTCAGAGGACAACCGTTCTACCACCTGAGCCACAGCCGGCGCTTACTTTGTTAGGCGCTGTGTGATAACGTGTGTTTTAAACTACGCTATACAAATAAAATTGAATTGAATTGAATTGAATTGAAAAAAAAAACTGTAACTAATGTCCACATCAAATCAAACTTTACAAATAGTACTTTGTTCTTTTACAGTTTGTGACCATCAATATACACTGTTTACCTGTATTTAATCAACTAAAAATGTCATTATTTTACAAATATGTGCTGCTATTTTAACAGCTTTACAGTTTTTAAATGTTACATTAGTCCACTGTTTTCCAGTGTACGTTTTCTGCCCCCTTGATGCCAGATTTACACTGTGTTTTTATTTTTATTTTTTAAATTTCTTTTACACTGTACGTCTTGCAAGGCTAAAAAGGAGCTGCAGCATAATATTGTCAGGTGCATAAAAAGACCCTTACACATTAACTACTC
>NW_007582590.1:0-1306 GCF_000690725.1 Stegastes partitus
ATCATCATGACAACAGTCTAAAAAACACTGATACAGACTTCCCTGGTTTCATTTGTAACAACCCTAAGAGCCAAACTTGTCAGCCTGCAGGGTGGAATTTTCTATATCATTATTTCTCATCCCCTTGACCCTAGTGAGCTGCAAAGTGGAGCGGTGGTTAGCACCATTGCCTCACAGCTCGAAGGTTGCCGTTTCGCATCCCAGTTAAGACACCCAGGATCTTTCTGTGTGAAGTTTGCATGTTCTCTCCAGGTTGGAGGGATCATTCCTCATCAGAATCAGTTTCAAGTTTGAACATATATGGTCTGTAACCATTGTGTAGTACAGAGTGTTTTTACAGTGTTTTACATAAAAGTCATTTTAACCTTCTAAACCCCAAAACACATACATTTTAGAAATAGCTGGACTGCAGGTTGTGCTTAAATAGACCAGATAGGTGGGGCAATGGCTCTCACAGCCTTCGGGTAGAAGCTGTACTTGAGACAGTTTGTTTTGGTCTTTATTGTCCGATATCTTTTATCAGAGGCTAGGGGGGAGAACAGGGGGTGTCCGGGGTGAGGGGGGTCCTTTGCAATAAATGTGGTCTTCTTCTGAAGTCGGACGGTGTAAATGTCTTCCAGGAGAGGTAGTTTGGTCCCGACAACTCTCTCAGCTGCCCTCACCACCTGCTGCAGCTTCCTCCTGTCCTCTGCAGTGCAGCTGTTGAACCACGTTGTGCAGCAGTAAGTCAGGAGACTCTCAGTGGTGCTTCTGTAGAAGTTCACCAACAGGGGTTGAGGGAGGTGAACCTGCTTTAACTTCCTGAGGAAGTAAAGTCTCTGTTGTGCCTTCCCCATCTGGTAGGAGATGTTGTTGGCCCAGGTGAGGTTGGCTGAGATGTTCACTCCAAGGAACCTGGAACTCTCCATCCTCTCTACCTCCTCTCCGTTGATGCAGAGGGCAGAGGGCAGAGTGCTCCGTGCGTTTGGATTGTCTAAAATCCTCAAATAGTTCACTGGTCTTGCTGGTGTTCAGGTCCAGGTTCTTGCTGAGATACCATTGTGTCGAGTGTTGGACCTCCTCCCTGTAGGCTGACTCATTGTTGTTTGTTATCAGTCCTACAATGGTGGTGTCGTCAGCAAACTTGATGATGGTGTTGGTGGTGTGAACGGGGGTGCAATCGTGGGTAAAGAGGGAGTAGAGGAGGGCCTCCCATCCTGACGTTCTGGGGTCTGTTGCTCAGGAAGTCCAGTATCCACGCACACAGTATGTAGAGTCACCATTTTTTTCAGTCCTGGAAACACCTGTGGGTACCTTGAAAAATGTT
>NW_007582591.1:0-1306 GCF_000690725.1 Stegastes partitus
TGCAGAATAACATTAAAGTTTGATCATTTTTCTTTTTTTTAGCTAAATCTCTGCAAGCCAGGTATTAAATCTTTGGTCACTCATTCTTATCATTTGCTTTTGCAGACATACGGCCACGTCGGAGAACATGAAAACTCACATCGACTGTATAAAAAAATAATGTTTTTAACAGGAATTTTGAAAAACAATTTACTGTTATTTCACAGATTTCTACAAATTTGTTAAATTACGAAAATAACAAGTAAAATCACAGAAGAAAGTATTAACATGAATGTTAACCCTAAAAAAAAATACAAATCAGGTCAAAACAATGTCCACATTAAAAATCAGTATTTTTATAAATTGCACTTGGTTCTTTGACTTTTTCTTTTGTTGTTTGTTTGTTTGTTTTGTTTTACAAATTACTCCATTTTCACTTAATTTAAATTGGGAAAAAAATTTGAAAGAACATGTATAAATATTAAGGAATGAAGAAAGGTCCATAATTTTTTATAAATTCAATATATAAAATAAATATTAAATGTAAATTTTTGTAAAGGAAAATGGCTTTAAATTAAAAAAAAACAAAAAACTAGAGATGTTTGCACAGTTTTTACAGGTTTTAAATGTTGTAATATTCAATCATGTTTAAATGTACTCGTTTCCAGATTTAACAGATTTTTTTAAGTGGAGTATAAAAAAAAATCAACATTTTTTACAGTGTTTAATAGTTTTTTGTTTTTTTAACTTACTGTTTTACTTCTTTTTTCCCGTTTTGTTAGATTACAGATATTAACTTGTAAAATCATAGAAAAAGTGTTAACATGAATGTTAATGCTAAAGAAAATCAGGTCAAAACTGCAAACAATGTCCACATTAAAAATCTGTATTTTTACAAAGAGTAATTGATTCTTTTATGGTTTTTTGTTTGTTTGTTTACAAGTTACTCTATTTTTACTGAATTTATATTCGGAAGAAAAAAAACAGTGTTTGACAGATATTTTCTGTTATTTAAAAGAAAATGTGGAAATATTAAGGATTGAAGAATGGTAAGTATTTTTTATAAATTAAATATTAAATGTAAATTCACATGTTGACTGTAAAGAAAAACCGCATCAACATTGGGGGAAAAAAACATTATTTTATCAATATTTGCACAATTTTTGAACATTTTAACGTACTTTTTCTAGCGCCTTGCTTCCAAATTTAACAGATTTTTATTTTTTTTAAGTGCACTGTAAAAAAAAAAAAAAAAAAAAAGAAAAGAAAGAAAGAAAAAAGAAAAAGAATGAATATCAATATTTGCACAATTTTTGAACATTTTAAC
>NW_007582592.1:0-1306 GCF_000690725.1 Stegastes partitus
TAATGTCCTCCTTTAATACCAATGGACGAGAGTTGAACTTACCTTGGCACTAGAAGGCTTTGGCGCTGTGTTGAACTTACTTTTGCTCTTGTCTGACTAACAAAGACTGTCTTGCTTTCTTACTAATTTGAATAATTCATTAATTTCCTTTTGGCTGTAAAAGCAGGGTAAAGTTTTTTATTTTTATTTTTTAGATTTAACCTTTAGTCGTGATCACAGGTAGTGATTTTATCTGGCCGATACCAATATCCGATATTTCTGACATCACGATATTACCAATGTCGATATTCGATTTTTTTGTTCACACTGAAAATGAGTTTAAGTGCTATAAGAACATGAAAGCTATTCAAAAGAAGCCCATACCAAATTAAATGTTTTACTGTTGTTACGTAATAAAAAATTAAACATATTTTAATATATTTAACATTCAAGTCCAGGAACATTTAAGGAAAAACATCTGTGAAATAGCAGCAATATCAAACGTAGAGATGAAGGTGCTAATGTTAGACAGTCATCGGTTTTTCACATCGGCTAAATTTGTTCATCAGACCGATACCGATATATGGGGAAAAATGCTAATACCGGCCGATACCGATGTGGTCGCGGATATATCGTGCATCCCCAGAAATGAGTAGTTTCTTATTGTCACTAGAAGTTTGTAATTAAGAAATGAAAACATGCAAAAAGCTGTTTGCACCTTTTTGTAAAAAAATGTGATGCACGATATTAAAATTTATGGCCGATACCGATATCCGATATTTCTGATATCACGATAACCGATATTACCGATGTTGATATTCGATTTTTTGTTCACACTGAAAATGAATTTAAGTGCTATAAGAACGTAAAAAGCTACTCAAAAGAAGCCCAGATTAAATATGTTTTACTTTTATTATGTAATAAAAAATTAAACATATTTTAACACATTTAGCATTTATCAAGTCCAGGAACATTTAAGGAAAAACATCCGTGAAGTAGCAGCGATATCAAACGTAGAGATGAAGGTGCTAATGTTAGACAATCATTGGTTTTACACATCGGCTAAATTTGTTCATTGGACCGATACCGATATATGGGGGAAAAAAACACTAATATTGGTCGATACCAATGTGGTCGCCGATCTTTCGTATATCCCTACAATTTACCAATAAGAATGACAAGATGGCCACCTGAGTGTGTACTGTGGGTGAACAGAAGCCCATTACACTCTGTCGTACTTCCAGTCTACTCTGGGTAAACTGAATCTTTTTATTTATTTATTTATTTTTTTACAGTATTTTGCAAACAATTACAACACAACGGTCAT
>NW_007582593.1:0-1305 GCF_000690725.1 Stegastes partitus
TCACACCTACGGACAATTTAGAATCACCAATTAACCTCAACATGTTTTTGGACTGTGTGGGAGGAAGCCAGAGAACCCGGAGAGAACCCACGCTGTACAGGGGGAACATGCAAACTCCATTGATTCAGTCATCAACCAAAGTTTATTAAAAAAAAAAAAAAAAAAAACTGTACTTATTGTTTCAAATGTTGCTATTTGATTTTTTTTTTAAAAATGCAGTTAATCACGATTAATTAATTACAAAGCCTCAAATTAATTAGATTATTTTTTTTAAAAATCAGGTCACACCACTGACTTAAAGGTTTTCCTGCATATTCTGGGTTACCGGGTGATGAGTCCTTTACGGAGTAGTGAGAGTGTCAATAATAAAAATAAATAATTTTTAAAAAGAAATAAACAAAATTTTAAAAATAAAAATGATAAAAAATAAAAATAAAAAAATGTAAAAAAATAAAATTAATTAATTAACTTATTATTCTTTTTATTTCCACTTATATTATTTTTTATTCTTTTATTGATTTATTTTTGTAATTTGGCACTCTCACTACTCCATAGTCCCTCCCTATATCTCATATATTGTTATTTGGCTGAAAAAAGCAAATCAATAAAATAGAGCAAAGACAGATTGATCCGAGACTATTTCAACTTGCTGACATTCACGTCATTGCTTTGTTGAATCCAGTCATTGCGTCTGACTCCAGTGAGTGAAGACAATCATATAGCATACTGTTGGCGCTGCTGCCTTGTTTTGCTTTGCCGTGTCTTTGAACACGATCCAGCTGTTGCGCGCAGCCACATTTCGTGCTTCCTCTTTCCCTGGCCCCGACTTCATAGGAGATTCGGGTACCGGATCCTTCACACGTTGCGACACGATGCTGCATCTGCGCACCTGTCAACATGAAATAATTGTCATCTTTTAGAACAAATAGCAGCTGCAGCTCTGTCGCTGAGTGCAACTGATACACGCTGCTTCGCTGCCCTCGCCGAGAGGAGGAGGGGGGGTGTTAGAAACAAGTGTTAGGACTGTAGTGTCTTACACACCAGATGCAGCATGATCAGTGTTGTGGCACATAAAACCACTGCTGGTGTAATCAGACTGTGTTGACAAAGCTTTGGCAGGAAGGGAAGAGCTGAGCATAATCCTCAGAGCAGCGCCGGATGAGGAATGCTGTGAAATCTGCCTTTTTGTATGAAGGCATAGAATCGATGCTGTTATCGATCAAGCGGATTGCCTCTTGCGCTATAAATAGTCAGCGTGAGGACGGGATAAACCTGCCAGAGGTCACGGAGAGCGCATTTAGGGTT
>NW_007582594.1:0-1305 GCF_000690725.1 Stegastes partitus
AACCCTAAATGCGCTCTCCGTGACCTCTGGCAGGTTTATCCCGTCCTCACGCTGACTATTTATAGCGCAAGAGGCAATCCGCTTGATCGATAACAGCATCGATTCTATGCCTTCATACAAAAAGGCAGATTTCACAGCATTCCTCATCCGGCGCTGCTCTGAGGATTATGCTCAGCTCTTCCCTTCCTGCCAAAGCTTTGTCAACACAGTCTGATTACACCAGCAGTGGTTTTATGTGCCACAACACTGATCATGCTGCATCTGGTGTGTAAGACACTACAGTCCTAACACTTGTTTCTAACACCCCCCCCCCTCCTCTCGGCGAGGGCAGCGAAGCAGCGTGTATCAGTTGCACTCAGCGACAGAGCTGCAGCTGCTATTTGTTCTAAAGGATGACAATTATTTCATGTTGACAGGTGCGCAGATGCAGCATCGTGTCGCAACGTGTGAAGGATCCGGTACCCGAATCTCCTATGAAGTCGGGGCCAGGGAAAGAGGAAGCACGAAATGTGGCTGCGCGCAACAGCTGGATCGTGTTCAAAGACACGGCAAAGCAAAACAAGGCAGCAGCGCCAACAGTATGCTATATGATTGTCTTCACTCACTGGAGTCAGACGCAATGACTGGATTCAACAAAGCAATGACGTGAATGTCAGCAAGTTGAAATAGTCTCGGATCAATCTGTCTTTGCTCTATTTTATTGATTTGCTTTTTTCAGCCAAATAACAATATATGAGATATAGGGAGGGACTATGGAGTAGTGAGAGTGCCAAATTACAAAAATAAATCAATAAAAGAATAAAAAATAATATAAGTGGAAATAAAAAGAATAATAAGTTAATTAATTAATTTTATTTTTTTACATTTTTTTATTTTTATTTTTTATCATTTTTATTTTTAAAATTTTGTTTATTTCTTTTTAAAAATTATTTATTTTTATTATTGACACTCTCACTACTCCGTAAAGGACTCATCACCCGGTAACCCAGAATATGCAGGAAAACCTTTAAGTCAGTGGTGTGACCTGATTTTTAAAAAAAATAATCTAATTAATTACAGGATTTGTAATTAATTAATCGTGATTAACTGCATTTTTAAAAAAAAAATCAAATAGCAACATTTGAAACAATAAGTACAGTTTTTTTTTTTTTTTTTTTTAATAAACTTTGGTTGATGACTGAATCAATGGAGTTTGCATGTTCCCCCTGTACAGCGTGGGTTCTCTCCGGGTTCTCTGGCTTCCTCCCACACAGTCCAAAAACATGTTGAGGTTAATTGGTGATTCTAAATTGTCCGTAGGTGTGA
>NW_007582595.1:0-1305 GCF_000690725.1 Stegastes partitus
GCATTACATTTATTTTACTATGTATTCTAATTAGTGCCACGGGCTTCGCCCGAGGCCACTATTGTTATCCCGGTGCATTTTTTCTTATTTCTACTATTACATCCTAATTTTTGGTCGGCTACTCCTCCCACAGATTTGAGAGCACCCACACAAATTATACATCAAAACGTGCGGCTCGATCAGGAATAGTGTGCTTACATACAGATTTACAAAAAACACATTTTTCGCGACGCAATTCGCCAAAACGTTGCAAAAATCTCCCATTGAAAATGAATGGGACGGACGAAAAAAACACCCAAAATTACACTACTTTTTAAACCTCCACTGCTCAGCCATACTTTCACCTAGAGACTTAATTTAAACTTTAAAATGTTGACGCGCCCTTCCCCTATTTCAAAGTGTTTTACTTTTTTCATATCTTCAATCGTTTCTTCGTGACAACCTCTCAAGTTTTGAAACTTTTTCACCCCTTTTCAGCCTTTACAATGGGTGTGTATGTGGTCCTTTAGAGTGAGTGATGACATCACTAGAGCGGGAGATCAGAAAAATCTCACACAGTAAAATTTTTTTTAACTTGTCGCCCTGGCCACAATTTTTATGCGACAGACATAATTTTTTTACATCAAAACGTCAGAAAATTTGTCCTCCCGCCCACAATCTCACTTTGGAAGCCCACAGAATTAAGTTTGGGGGGTTTTGGAGCCTTGTTCTTCCAAAAGTCTCTCTTCCTTCCCCATCTGTACCCAGTTTTCTCAAGGACCACAAATGTACACATTTCTTCTCAAATGATTGTGCACTAATTTTTTAGTCTAGGACAATAAAAATACATCTCTGTAATGCCCAAGGTCTTGGCTTTCCAAAAATGTGCTTGGGTTTTCTATCCGACACACGGATTTGACAAAAATGGCGGTTGTTTGGGGGTCTTCTCCGTCTGGTTACTTCGACTGATTTGACAGTTAAACCAAGTATCCCTTGCAGAGGTTATGTTACAAAGTATTGAGTTGAACTTCTGTTATTGACCAAATACTTATTTTCCAACACAATTTACAGATACAGACCGGCTTTTCTGCAAGGAAATTTTCTAGTTATCTTCGGCATGCTTTTTGCAATGAACAAAGATCTGTCTTATTTCATTTTCAGATTGTAGCTACTAGTAGTAGTATTCAGAATTTCATGAAAGTAATCCCTGTCTCTGTCCCTGCCTTTTTACCTTAGCAAGGGAAAAAAGAAAAATTAAAAAAAAAAAAAAAAATGTAATTATATAGGAAAAATCTGATTTTCTCTGAAGGGGCTAATTAATTAGAG
>NW_007582596.1:0-1305 GCF_000690725.1 Stegastes partitus
TTCCTCATGTTTCTTAGTTTATCCTCTTATGGTTTTCTTTTCTAGAAAACAGAGTGACTGTACTTATTCCGTTAAAGGCTAGCTGTTTGCTTTAGGTAAAGCTAATGTAACCCATCCATCTATCCATTTTTTTGTTGCTCAAAATATGCATCACAACTGCTGATGTGCGACACCTGCTGGCATGCGTAGTGTTGTCAACTTTGTGACTTTCTCGCTAAATCTGGCAACTTTCCAAATCTTCTTGGTGATTGTTTTTTGGTCAAACGTGACTAGCGTCAAATCTAGCAACTCTTTCTGGTGTTACTGGAGACTTTTCTGGTGTTTTGGACTCTGACGTGAATACGCGTATGGTTCTGCAGGTACTGTCCTCAACGAGCAGCGGTGCTGCCGTGAGCTCCTCCCCATCCCAAAGCACTCACAGACGGTCAAGAGTCTGGTCAGCAGTCCCAGCTGCAGTCAGTGGAACCATCTAGATGTCATTTTTACTTTGCTGCAGGTGGATAATGATCATATATACAAAGAGGATTCAAATAGACACTGAGTATTTTATTTCAAAATAACCTTCAACCAGCGTCTTTTTTTTTGTTGTTGTTGTAGAAATAAAACTTTGTTTTCTCTGTAGCAGTTCATTGATTTCATAAATGCAACACTATAGTTTTTGTTATACATAGCATAAAGGTAAAAACGATATATGCAGTGTTATGATCATTTTAGATGTCAAAAGGGTTTTGTGGCTCCCAGTGTTTTCTTTTCCATGGGGAACGGGTCCAAATGGTTCTTTGAGTGTTTAAGGTGGCCAACCCCTGCTCTAGACTGACATGATATACATGGTCTTCAGATGTCTAAGAATACTTTGTTCACAACTGTATTTTTAAATATTGATGTATTTAGCAAGGTCATCTGTTCAAATTTATTTAAAAAAAGCCTAAGTAGAATCAAGGGCCTTTTTTGTAGAAGCATAATTTTCCCTCTGGTCTTTTTTGTAAAGGTTTATGTACCACCTGTAATTGTCATTGTTATAAGTGGTGTAACATTAGGGTTTTACAACTTAACTTATGTATCTGTTGCACAGGTTGGATAAAAGCTTTCAAACTGTAATAGTGTTTTCTACACTCACTTGTTACGTAGTTAGTCCACCCTGCCTTTGTAAGGCAGCGTATTGACATGTCCTTCCTACCTTTTTATTTTATCCTCTTCTATTCTGTTCAGTCAGTCTCAATCTTTTTCAGTAGTTTCCTTACCTGTTCCTGAGGAGGAGATCTGAACTCTTTGGTCTTCTTGGCAGTGAGGGCTGCAGACATGTTG
>NW_007582597.1:0-1305 GCF_000690725.1 Stegastes partitus
TATTTAGAATTATTTATATTATTTATATTTCTCATATATCCACAGTGTTCTTACCTCAACAGTGCAATATATCGATTCTACCGTTTGGCTATTAGCATGCTCATTCCTAACTGTATATAGTTTCCTACTGGCTCCTTTTGTAAATATATTTATATATTCTTACTTGTCTTTTTTATACTTTACTTTGTACCACGGGAGTTGTCTTTTAACTTCGTTCTACTTTGTGTATGATGACAATAAAAGCATTCTACTCTGTTCTATTCTATTCTATTCTATTCTATTCTATTCTATTCTATTCTATTCTATTCTATTCTATTCTATTCTACTTTCCAGTTTTTCAGTGTTACCTGAGATAAGCCTTGGGGTCTTCTTTGATATTTAAACCAAGATTTTTCAGGTTCTGTGTCACATTATCACTATGCCAAAACAACAAACTTTTCCTTTTTGTGTTCTTTTTTTTTCACATTTTCACATTTTATTTACTTCTATATGACTTTTTTTAATTGCTTTTCATTGGTTTATTTTGGTTTTAAGCCATTTAAGCTTCATTCTTATTAATATATACATTGTTGCCCATAAAGTTTGGATAATTTTTGTTTTCAGACACATTCCTCTTTTTATTTCTATTGATACACATCAGTAATCACTTCTGATCAGGTGCAATGATTACATACTGAGTCCCAGTTACGAGGTGATACAAATTCTGGCTTTGGGATCTGACTGAAGAGTGGCACGCTCTGCCCATTGACACCATCAACATACACAGTATGGACAGTATGCCACCATGTCTTAACGCACTGATCCATGTCAGGGGTGGCCAATATTAGTGACATTCAAAAGCATGATGTTGGACATTCTTATCCCCTCAAGTATATGATTCTTGTTAAATTGACCAAGTTTGAAAAATTAAAACAAAACCATTTGTCTATTTGTTCAATACCTCCTGTGTTATTTAAGCCTGAATACACAGTTTGCAAAAGTTAACTGAGGTTTAATTTTTACTGTGATATGTCTTGTATGTATATTATGATATCAATAAAGTTTTGAGAAGATAAACACTTTATCTATCAAGAATGAATCGCACTATCACAATCATTCCATGAGAAGAGGTAAAAAAATATATATTTTATTCCAACTTTATTGGCACCAGTATGGTAAAATTACAAGCTGAAAGTCTTGAGCTCACTGCTATGTTTAGATAAGTGATGTATTTTAGTTTTAGAAGGAAAAAAATAGAAGTGCAACAAGCTAGAAATTGACCTGATGGATGGCACACTGTCAGCTGGCTCGTGGGTACACTGTAAG
>NW_007582598.1:0-1305 GCF_000690725.1 Stegastes partitus
TAGCATAAACAGAGAAAACAAGGTCAGAAGGAACAAGTCGACCTGCAAACTCCACAAGAACCATCAAAACTACAGGAGCCAATCATCTGTGAGCTACTGGTGTCTCCACCAATCAGCACCTCGTCTACACCTGATGCAGATAAAACAGAAACGTACAAACCAGCAGCAACGTCTCTGCTGGACCAGAAACATTTTGTTCTTTGAGTATTTTTACAACTTTGCATCCAAACTTTCTGGTCTCCAGCTCGTGTCATCGTCTATTTTCCTCTGAATGGAACCAAAATCCACCAAATGAACTAAAGGCTGGATTGAAGGAGACTTAAAACCAGTAATTAGAAGTCATGAGGAAAATGTTCGCTGAGCCAACACATCAGGTGAGAAGCAGAATCATTTTCTCATCGATGCAATCAGGCTCCTGTCTGCAAACAGAGGTTGGAAATGTCGAACTAATGCAGCTTTCCGGCTCCATCCATCCTTTATGCACCGTCTGCGGCTCTCAGTGCAGTTTGTGAGAAACAGAACGACTCCAGCTCGCCATCAAAGTAAAGAAAGTCCTTCTGCTGCGCTGCCGTTCTGGATGTGTGCATTAAAAAGGCTGCTAGCTGCTGCTCATGTCACGATGGAAATGGACCAGAGGCCCATTTCACAGAAGCCATTTGTGAGCGCTGGTTATGGGCACGAAATGGTGCCGGTGGTCGGTTTCACACCTGACTGCCACAAACAAACGGCAGATAAATCTAAAAGTTCTGCAGTATTGTGCTCATGAGGCTTCCACTCAGGCTGTCTGTCTGACTTCAGACTAGGGATTTATTTTCTGATCAAGTTTTGTTGTTCTTAGCCGACCAAAGTCATTTAGAATCAAACCAGCTTCCTGATGACGCTCACGTCAGTTAAAGTCATTTAATTTAATCCAGTGGAAATGTTTGACAGCTGAATATCTCTGCAGTGTGTCCACAAACAAACTGTTTTTCTGCCTCCAAGCTGTTCTGAAGGGCTTCAGGAACCTTGTTGGAAAGCTTCAGTAGGACACTGAAGGAGTTACCAGAAGGAGACTAGTGAAGGAGGCCACCAGGACTCCTATGACTCCTCTGAAGGAGGTACAAGAAGGAGACTAGAGAAGGAGGCCACCAAGACTCCTATGACCCCTAACCCTAACCCTATCTCACTCAAAGCTGAGAGGAGCTCAGTCCAAACTAAACCAAGATGGTAAACGTTGTTGTTTTTGCAGTAATTCATATTCTTGTCCACGCTGTGGTTTTTGCTTATTTCATCGTTTTTGCTCCACAAAGCACCGTCCCATTAGAA
>NW_007582599.1:0-1304 GCF_000690725.1 Stegastes partitus
AATAAAAACCGGTACTAAAGGAATCACAGCTTGTAAGATCACTTTCCAAAACATCCATCCATCTTCTCCTGCTTTACCCGGAGTCGGGTCGTGGAGGCAGAACCGGCCAGACTTCACCTCCTCCAGCTCTTCTTCTAGGTGACGGGACAGACAAAGTTCTCAAACTTCTATGACCAGAAAAACATCGAGGACCGTGACGTCGCCCGGTATGGCGCCGCTGGGGCCCCACCCGGAGCCAGGCCTGGGGTTGGGGCTCGTAGCTCGCGCCTGGTGGTCGGGCCTTTGCCCACGGGGCCCGGCCGGGCTCAGCCTAAAAGGACGACGTGGACCCGGCCTCCTGTGGACCCACCACCCGCAGAGGGAGTCATAGGGGTCGGGTGCTAAGAGGACTGGGTGGCGGTCGGGGGGGCGGCCTCCAAAACAAAACATATATAAAATACTAGAACACGAAGAGCAACCAGGAGGCCTTGAAAACCTGGTTTTTGAGATTTTAGTCCAGAAAAAAATCCTCTTTTCTTCACTGCTGTGCTGGAAGAGGCCTGTTCCTAACCTCTCATGGTCGTACTTCTGACGAGGTTTCATTTATGAGGCGGCGCTGTGAACCATCTCCAGGAGAAATAAATGCTGTCAGGCAGATATTTAAACGACGCCTCTGTTCCAACAGCTACAAGGAGTGATGACGTCCTGATAAAACCAGAGGTCACTGTGGGTCATCTCCCTCATGTTCTCGCTAGCGAGCCAGAACAAAGTCGCTCGTCTCAGAGTCGGTGGAAAGAAAAACAGTAAAATCCTGATAAATTCCCCGTTTGTGGCGAAATCTGAGCGTTCACGCCGACGTCGGTGAGGTTTGGTGGAGGTTGAGCTAACGGGGGCGTCGAAGCGTTTCTCACGCTCAGACCTGCTCCTCGGGCGCTTCTTATTTTTGTTTTCCATGTTTAGACGTCAGCGTGCGACCAGAAAGCAAACAGAGCTACGCGTCGCGGTCGCAGCTCGGCGGTGGATGTGGTTTGGTGTTCGTGAGAAACCGTCCGAGGACACACGAGTTGTAAATTAATGAGAAAAGTCTTTAGAGACGAAGCAGCATCCCGTCATCAGGAAAACAAGGAAACCCTCCGATGGCCTTTTATTTCATCAAACGATCTCGTTAATCTGATTGAATATTATATATATATATATATTATTATATTATATATATAATATTTATCTTTTTCATCTCAGAGGATTCTCCTGTTTTTGCTCCTTAATTATACAATATTTGACTTGTTTCACTTTAATGGTGAGAATATTCGAGCATTTATCCTGTA
>NW_007582600.1:0-1304 GCF_000690725.1 Stegastes partitus
AGACAGAATCCACACAAGTCAAAAAGCAGGTTTTCAATGATGATCTGTTGAAGCTTTATTTTAAACCTGCTCCCTGAAGCTGAACTGCTCACATCAGTGGCAGCTGTGGTTCAACTTTTCACAGTTTTGGGTCCAACATTCATAACAGAAAACGATAAATGTCCAGAGATGTGTAAAACTTCTTCAGGCTGATTTGTGAGGATTAGAAGCTCCTTCATTAAAGCAGGTTCATGTTTGCAGTGACTGAATATTTACAGTCAGTTGGAGACAGAATTGAATAGATTGTATGTTGGTGATTAGTGTGACTGAAAAATGTGAATAAATGTGAATAAAACTAGATGCAAGAATGACGTGAGGATGTCAAGCAGCTTTTCTACGTGGACATGAGTAGAAAGGGTTTGTTATGGATGGAGGTATGAAGTGAAGAGAGAGCAGCTGTGGTGACATGAAGCACTGAGTGAGTGATGAGTGAGTCCGACTGCGTTGTGCTTTTTCCTCCATCCAGAGAATGAAAGCAGGTGGAGGCTGGTGGAGACGGTTTGATGGCAGTGGAGGGAAAGTGAAGCGCTGGATGTGGTTTGATCACAGCGCTGCATGACGTCAGGATGTTTCTATTCTAACATCACTGTCTTCTATATGAAGGGTCTGACAGGACTTTATCACCACAGACGGCTCCACTGGCATATTGTTTTCTCCAGAGCCGGCTCAGGGCTTCTCCTCATTCACTTCTCCAGCCTGTGCTCCGGGACTTATTCTCAGGTCCTTGATCCTGGAATCTGCTCAAACTGTCTGACTTTGTTTCCTTAAGAGATGTTAAATGTTTGTTACAGTCTGACAATGAGTCTTTATGTGCTGTGTGTTGTTAAACCTTGTACTGTTAATTTTTAATATATATATTAATCCTTGTTGCTGCTCTTTGCCAGCAGAAGACTTCAGTATCAATGGGACTCTTCTGGTTAAATGAAACATCCAGCTGAGTGGCCCCCATAAAGATGTTCTCCAGACAGATCAGGACACTGAGTGGATGTGAGCTCTGTTGGGGGGTGCGTGGCCCTGAAAAGGGCCTTTGTTGGTCGGATACCGGTGCTGCTGGTGGTGTTTAGCCTCCGAAGCCGTACAGAGTGCGGCCCTGCCTCTTGAGAGCGTACACCACATCCATGGCGGTCACCGTCTTCCTCTTGGCGTGCTCGGTGTAGGTGACGGCATCACGGATGACGTTCTCCAGGAAGACCTTGAGCACACCGCGGGTCTCCTCGTAGATCAGACCCGAGATACGCTTGACTCCACCGCGGCGAGCCAGACGG
>NW_007582601.1:0-1303 GCF_000690725.1 Stegastes partitus
TAATAATAATAATAATAATAATAAAATTTATATCTGTTTGCTTCTTTCCTGCTCTCTGTGGTCACATATTCTATATTTTAATACAACTGAATTCCCAACATCTCTGTTCTCATTTACATATTTTTGTTTGTCTTGTCTGACAACAGAAAGACTGTGAAATCGTAACAGAAATGCAGCACAGCATTCAAGCCTCTGCTTTGCATGGCTTCACTACTGCTTCTATCACCATAAACTCACCAAGCACATGAATTAAAAACAACAGTGTGCTGTAAATTCATCAATATTTTATTTAAAATGACCACTCAGACAGAAAGTTAGAAGTGATAGAAAGTCCTTCTATCAGACTTATTAAAATCTATGAGGTATGTCAGAAAAGCTCCAGGACTGGTGTCACAAAAGATAGATTTCAAACCCAAACTACAAACTACCAAGTTTCCCCGTCAGATGATCAACCTGCACATTTGCTTTGTTCAGTGCACGAGGCGTGAGTTGTGTCAGGACCAGTGGAGGCTGCTTCACCATGACAACCTGCTCACAATGCCCTGAGCATCCCACAGTTCCTGGCTGAGAAGAACATCACCGTGCTGGAGCAACCTCCCTACTCACCCCACCTGGCTCAGTGGGATTGTTTCCTCTTCCTCAAACTCAAGAGGGTCATCAAGGAGACCTGTTTAGAAGACGTGGACGACATCAAGATGGCTGTGACGATGGAGCTGAGAGGATCCTGGAAGAATCCTTCCAGGAGTGCATGGAGGCGTGAAGAGAAGGCTGGAGAAGTGTGTTAGACTCCAGAGGGGTTACTTGGAAGGAGAAAACTTGTAGTTTGGATTTGAAATATATCTTTTGTGGCACCAGTCCTGAAACTTTTCTGACACACCCCGTGTGTCAGCTGCCGTAATGTTGACTCTTTTATCCTCTACGATGTCAATCACAGATTCAGTGAGAGTCTTCTTCCTGAAGGGGGCGTGAGCAGCAGCAGCTCAGCTACATTTAAAGCTGCAGACACAGAATAAGGCTAAAAAGGGGTTCTCCAGTCATGGTGAAATTAACTATCTTTGCTGTGTTTTGAGCTGAGAAACTGAAAAAACACATTCTGGGAACATGTGAGATTTTCATTAATTAATAATCTGAGAAGAGACAATATTAATTGATTGTATTCACATCAGGAGCTCGCTAGTTCACTTACAACTTGGATACTCGTAAAGAGGTGTGAACATGTGATTGGCTGAGGCCAGAGGACTCAGAAGAACATCATCAAATAAAATGAAAACTGAGGAAATGCAGATTTAAAGTGACACAATCA
>NW_007582602.1:0-1303 GCF_000690725.1 Stegastes partitus
CCCGGGTTCAAATCCCGGACGAGCCCATCATTTGATTATGGAAGTGTCTCTGGACTGTTACCCAGGTATTCTGTCATGTGCCTTACATATGTGCGATTAAGATTGCTCAATTTCCAATGTGCACAGACAGGTAATATGGGCACCAACTATTCAAAGTAGCCCAATAAAAAAAACGCTGCAGAGAAGCATTAGAGGAAAAAGTTCTTAGTTATGTTTTCAGTACCAAATATTCTGTCAATGTAGCAGCTGAGAATCTGTGTCGCTCATAAATAATCGTCAGGAAACAATTTGGTTAAAGGGAGACGCTCTTTCCAGCTGATTTAAATCTGAAACTCTGAACACAAACTGCTCCCGACCAGGTTAGCTTCACAGCATATGTGAAGATGTAGCCAGGCAAAAACAGAGCCACCTTCATGGCACTGAAGATTCTGACTTTAAGCTCAGCATTCCTCACTGTCCCACTAATCTCACTTTGTAGTACAGCCCTAAGAACTTCGTACAGAAGGCTCCTGCTTTGCTGCACTCTGCCAACAGCAGGTTCCACCGAGATTTGAACTCGGATCGCTGGATTCAAAGTCCAGAGTGCTGACCATTACACCATGGAACCTCCTCCGTTGTGCTCCACCTGCTGGTCAGCTGGGTCCTTTATGTGTGGAGTTTACATGTTTGTGTGATGGCTGCATAGATTTTTTGGTTGGTGCTCTGCCTTCTTGGAACAGCCTAGAGACAGACGGTAGGTTAACTGGTGATTCTGTTGGACTTGCACACTGTCTGATGATACCTGGTCCTTGGAGCCTTCACCTCAGTGTGCTGCGTCCCCTTTACCTTGATGACTGTCTGTGTGTCTCCTGGTTTTGCAAACAACATCCACCCTTCTCACAGCGATGGTGGTATAGTGGCGAGCATAGCTGCCTTTCAAGCATACAGAGTTGTCCACATTTGAACAGATCATCTGTGGGGGTTCGGAGCCTCTGAGAACACATCAGTGTTGTCAGCAGGATTCAAAGCTGCAACGGCAAACCCCCATTGGATTTGTAGTTGTAGTTCTGCTAAGGCACAGTCGTCCTCAGCCACTTGGGCCTGTTGTCAACTGCTACTGGATGTTAAAGTTGGTTGGTGGCGGGTGTTGCCATGGCAGGTCAAAACATTTCAACAACATTTGATCTCTCTAGTTTCCACATTGCCCAGTGATACTTGGTCCTTGGAATCTTGACCTCAGTGGGTTGCATCTGCTTCACCTTGATGACCTGCTGTGTGTCTCCAGGTGTGCCGTGCTTTCTTTGTTGTCAATACCGTCTAAATA
>NW_007582603.1:0-1302 GCF_000690725.1 Stegastes partitus
TGAGTAATTTCTTAGAAATCTTTATCTCTCCTCAGTAGTATTTTATTAGTAAAGACCAATATACACTGATCATCCTCAGCATTAAAGCCACTGACTAGTGAAGTGTCACTCATGATCATTTCGTTAAGATGCAATGTGTAGAATAGTCTGGCCAACAAGGTCAAGGAAGGTGGTGGGCAGACAGACTCAAACTTTTTGTGTGCAAAAATGTGAAGAGTTTATTCTACAGTGCTTTTCCGCTCACTTGAGACTTAAAATGACAAAACAATACAAAAATTCTTGCAGCAAGAAGGTCGCCGGTTCGCGTCCTGGTAGGGGCACCGGGATCTTTCTGCATGGAGTTTGCATGTTCTCCCCGTGCAGCGTGGGTTCTCTCCGGGTTCTCCAGCCTTCTCCCACACAGTCCAAAAATATGTTGAAGCCCTGTGATAGACTGGTGACCTGTCCAGGGTGTCCCCTGCCTTCGCCCTGGGTAGGCTGGGATTGGCTCCAGCCCCCCCGCGGCCCTCGTGGGGATTAAGCAGTGTGTAGATAATGGAAGTAATATCACATTTTGGCAACACAGCCTCACCTCACTCTCCTGAGGAAGCTAAATCTCTACTGCTTATATATGGTGCTCAGTTCACCTCTTGTTCACTTCAGCTCTACCATCGTACAGCGTGGTGACTCTTCTGTAACTTTGATGAAACCAAATCTGAAAACGTCATCATTGTACACACTCCAAACTCGTAGGCATTTCTGCACATCTCCCTGAACACTAAACATATACAGTCAATGCTAATGAAAGCCTTTTAATGCAAAAGATGTGTTTGTCCAAAATGAAAACGGGTCACGGAGGCAGCAGCCTTAGCAGAGCCGCCCAGACTTCCCGATCTGCACACACCTCCTCCAGCTCTTCCGGGGAGACCCCTAGACGTTCTCCAACGTGTCCTGCATCTTCCCCCGAGGCCTCCAGGCATCCAGGAGGCATCCGAAAAAGGTGCCCGAGCCACCTAAGCTGGCTCCTTTCGACGTGCAAGTTTCATTTAATGCCTCCTAAAAAATATAAGCATCTGGAACTCCCAACTAGTCAGTCAGAGCTGATGAAGCCTCTTGGTTGAGAGGTGAAACATCTTCAAGAAACTCAAGCAAGTCCAGTTGCTACGACTAAACTACTAGAATTTATGTGGATGTTACTTCATGTATATGTTCCACCCACTTAAACACTGTTCCAGACCAAGCACACTCCTTATGGCAATGTCCATAGGTCTCTCCGAGCAGAACAAAAAACAAAAGCTACTCAGGAATGGCAGCGACAGAGCC
>NW_007582604.1:0-1302 GCF_000690725.1 Stegastes partitus
TCAAGTTAAGACTATACTTTCAGGGATCATTTCTATAGTTTCTGACTTGAGAAATGTGTTTCTAAAGTGTATGGTCTCGCCATCCACGATGATGAGTTGTGATATTCTCTTCTGAGCATGAAGCTGACAGAGAACAATGATTTATTTCATATGTTCTCTGTCATTGATGATTGTTCTTTGCTTCTCTGTGGAGCATTGAAGAAGGGAATATGATCAGAGTGGGATCAGAACTTTGTTAAAGAAATATCAAAATGATCTGCTTTGTCTATGCAACAGCTCCTGGAGAGATAGACTAGATTTCATTGAAAGACAGTTGAATCTCTGTGTTACTGTCAGATGTATTAAAGACGGGAAAAGAACTTGATAACTCTCTGATCTCCAAGCAGTTTGCAGATGTTTGTTTGTTTTTGTCACATTTTTATCCATTATTAGCTTGTTTTTTTTTCACTGCAGTATAAACAAATTGCTACTCCTAAGAATCATAAAAATGTTGGATTTCTTAGATTTTTCAAATTTATCCTCAAAAAAAATGTTAATCTTGAATCAAAATGGATGAAATTGTTCCAAATGTCCACGTTACCTGGAGTAAACATGGTGGCTCTACAAATGACAGATATTTTACTCCTTATATTTTTACTTTGTCTCCATCATTGTCTCCTGTCTGATCTTTGTAAACACAGAATGCAGTTCTACTGGAAAGATGCAAAAGTTCTGTCATGTCTACTGATGTCGTCATGGTTGTGCCGAGGAGTGCACAACCTCTGAACCCTGAGTGACAACGACACTGATGTGAATGAGATGCACTTTTGAGGCTGAGTCAAACTAAGACTATACTTTCAGGGATCATTTCTATAGTTTCTGACTTGAGAAATGTGTTTCTAAAGTGTATGGTCTCGCCAACCACGATGATGAGTTGTGATATTCTCTTCTGAGCATGAAGCTGACAGAGAACAATGATTTATTTCATGTGTTCTCTGTCATTGATGATTGTTCTTTGCTTCTCTGTGGAGCATCGAAGAAGGGAATATGATCAGAGTGGGATCAGAGGTTCGTTAAAGAAATACTACAATGATCTGCTTTGTCTATGCAACAGCTCCTGAAGAGATACACACAATGTCATTGAAAGACAGTTGAGACTGTGTGTTACTGTCAGATGCATTAACAATGCATGAGCGCTCATACAAATCAGTTTATGAATTGAATAGAATAGAATAGAATGCTTTTATTGTCATCATACACAAGGTACAACGAAATTAAATAGCAGCAGCAACAAAGTGCTTTAGGTGTTTTTTCTTGTGAAAC
>NW_007582605.1:0-1302 GCF_000690725.1 Stegastes partitus
CAGGTCTTCATGTGTTTCAGCAGGTCTGCATGTTTCCTCCATCAGACAAAGGAAGAAACACAACAGGGTCATTCTGTGTCAACTCAGTGAAGGTGGCTGCTTGACCATTCAAATTCTTTTTTTTTTGAATATTCCTCCCACTTTAATGTTTAAGACCATCAAACAAATTTAAATATTAGACAAAGACAACTACAGTAAACACAAAATGCAGTTTTTAAAATGATGATTTATTGTTTTAAGGGAAAAAGCTATCCAAACCTACCTGGCTCAATGTGAAAAAGTAATTTCCCCCCTTGTTAAATCATGAATCAACTGTGGTTTATCACATTTGTTGGAAAGCTGAGTTCAGTTTCACTGAACACACCCAAGCCTGATTACCTCCAGACCTGCTCAATCAAATCACTTCAATAGAACCTGTTTGACAAAATGAAGTCGGCCAAAAGATCTCAAGAAGCTGCAACAAAATGCTGTGATCCAAAGAAATTCAGGAACAGATGAGAAATAAAGTCATTGACATCTATCAGTTTGGACAGGGTTTCTAAAGCTTTAGGACTCCAGTGAACCTTGATGAGAGCCATTATCCACAGATGGAGAACACATGGAACAGTGGTGAACCTTCCCAGGAGTGGCCGGCCGACCAAAGTTACCTCAAGAGCACAGCGGTGACTCATCCAGGAGGTCACAAAGGAACCAGGACAACATCTAAAGAACTGCAGGCCTCCCTTGCCTCAGTTAAGGTCAGTGTTCATGACTCAACAATAAGGAAGAGACTGCAGGGCAAAAATGGCATCATGGCAGAGTTCCAAGACCAAAACCACTGCTGACCAAAAAGAACACAAAGGCTCAACTTACTTTTGCAAACAAACATCTGAATGATCCACAAGACTTTTGGGAGAATATTCTGTGGACTGAAGAGATGAAAGTTGAACATTTTGGAAGGTGTGTGCAGTGTCGTCTCTGCATTTGGGGCCAGTGGGGCCTGGACCCACCAGATGTAACTGTGGAGTTCTATGCTGGCTTAAAAAAATGAAGTGGAAAAAAAATCTGTCTTTATAGAGTAATAATCTATAAAGAATATTTTATCAAGAATAATAATACTCTAAAAAGACCAATTATGTTACCAAGACGATTTTGTTCTAAACATTTATGCATAATCCAAAGGCTTTGCCCACAGAATACTAACAAGTAGCCTAATTCCTCTTGACGCATCTGAGAATGGGGCCGGCCCATCAGTGTTTGTTTAAGTGATGAACTGCTGAAATCATGGTGCGCGTGTCTAACACTGCTCTCTGTAGACTGCTG
>NW_007582606.1:0-1302 GCF_000690725.1 Stegastes partitus
AATAAAAAAAAAAGAAAGAAAGGTGAGCTTTTACAGGATTGAATTTCCCTTCTGGGATGAATAAAGTATTTTTCATTTCATTTCATTCATTTCATATATGTTACTGGTTAAAAGTAAATGTAGATGGCACACACACAAACTAAAAACAATTCAGAAGAAGAAAAGCAGTTTCAGGATAATTATCTCTTTGTAATGATCCAGCTGCAGCTCTAAACCTCTACCAGATCATAGCACAATATGTGAACATTCTCTCTGCAAAGGTTGACTCTGGTAAAGTGAAGCAGAACAAAATTACGAAGTTTTTAGTCCAGACTGTTCAGGCAAAGTCACATTTTGGCACACTTGTGACCATCTGAATTTTCTTATGTACTAACTATATATTTCACTTGTATGTCACTAATGGTGTTCAATACATGCAAATACAGCATTTTTTTTGTTTTTTTTAATCCAACCAGACGGCTGTCTGCGTTGCACGGTCTGTGCGTCATGGCGATCAGAGCACAGTGGAGCTGCTGCAATGACGCAAGGCTGTATCTCCGTCATGGATTGGTCGATCTCAGTGATTGAACCCTCCTTCGAATCAGTAGAGCCAATAGAATATAGTGACAGCCACCAAAATGAGATTGACAGCACTGTTAGCCAATCAGAATCAGCAGAATGCCATCTTGTAGACGAGCCACTCGCTGTAGGCTGCTAACAGAGCCTCGAAAAGATGCCTGGAATGATTTCCATGTCACACAGGAAGTAGTACTAACCAATTCCGGTGTGGATTTACTGATAAAATAAACTTTTCATGGAAAAACAGCTAAAGTCAGAGACATTTTACAACGACAGTTTGATGAAGCGGTTTGGGTTTTTGCTGTTCTTTGGGTTATTTCTCGCTGATGCTTTGGTTTTAGAGAGCTTTGATGGATATGTTTAGAATCTGTGGAGTGTCAGCTTTCGATTGAGAGGGAGGATGTGCGTCTTTCATAACGTACAGTAGCGACAGAGCCAGGAATGTGACGCGTGGGTTGACTTGGTGGCGCTATATCAATTTCCATATTTGATAATTCGTTTAGTTGGTGTTTGAGTTGTGTTGAGGGCATGCAGAAATAGCTTATATATTCTTGTAGCCCAGGTTCTGCTGTTTAATTTGATGTGCTGCATCACTATATTTTTTCATGATGAGTGCATTGTTTCACACTATTTCTTTGTGTAAAACCCAAGAGGCCCCCAATATTTTTAAACTACCAAATAGATTCACACACACATTCTGTTTTATCATACTGGTGTCGCAACAATCATAATCTGTTGTTGCCA
>NW_007582607.1:0-1301 GCF_000690725.1 Stegastes partitus
GAAAATATCCCCAGTGAGTCAAACTATGGAGAGCTGTTCATTTTTGAAACGCTAAAAAAGTGTTTGTTTGTTTGTTTTTTTGGTTGTTGTTGTTTTTTTTTTAGCAATTTCTCACTTTGAAGTGTCTCTCTGGTTGTTGATTAAACCTCAAACACTCACCTCCATGTGTCAAAGTTATATCACTAACTTTCTACTTGAATTAAAATAATACAAAACAGATGAGGTGCAACTCTACACCACTGCACTCATTTTGGGCTTTTGACGTCATTTATCTCCGTGCACCTTTCTGCTGCAACTCGAGCACACCAGCTCACCTACAACTCTGCTCAAACACACTAAAACTACAGGACTGGCTCTTTAAATGTGTTAAATATGAAACTATGGACGTCTGAATGAATGTTTTGAAGGCTGTCGCTGGTTTAAAGGTGGAAATGTTCAGCCATGGTGCCTGTTTTGCTAAAGATGCGTCTTCTAGCATGTAAATAAACACCACATGGACACTTTAACCAAGTATAACACTGATATTTACAGTTTGGGCCTGTTTTTATATGGTTAACAAGTAAATTAATACTTTTTTGCTGCAACTTTACCCGTTATTATCTCTAATATAACTAAAAATGGGGCTGCAAGATGGGGCGGTGGTTAGCATCGTTGCCTTGCAGCTAGAAGGTCACCGGTTCACGTCCCAGTGAGGACACCCGGGATCTCCAGCTTCCTCCCACAGTCCAAAAACATGTTGAGGTTAATTGGTGATTCTGAATTGTCCGTAGGTGTGAATGTGAGTGTGCTTGGTTGTCTGTCTCTATGGGATAGGCTCCAGCCCCCCCGCGACCCTAATGAGGATTAAGCGGTGTATAGATAATGGATGGATGGAATTTATTGTATTTGAGTTTGTTTAAATGCCCTTTACTGTGTTAATAAATAAAGAAACGAATAATATAAGTAAATGAATAGTATTCTGTCATATTTGTTGTTAATTGGGCCCAAATATCCGAAGCACAGATATTGCTATTCGGACCAGCTGTAGATGTTACCTAAAATTAGTTAAGTAGCCCACATATATGTTGGTATCGGTTGATATCGGAAAGGAAATTTAGAGTTGGACAATACTGGCATATCAGATTTTGGCAAAAAAAAAAGCCAATATCGGACATCACTGGTGACAATTATTAAAAAAAAAAAAAAAAAAAAAGTTTTATGAAAAGAAAACAGTTGCATTGACAAAGTAGACCCATTTACAGACAGAAAATCACAATATTTGTATGAAGTTTCAATTTTGTGAATAAGTTATAGTACTGTGA
>NW_007582608.1:0-1301 GCF_000690725.1 Stegastes partitus
GAGGGAGACCGTAGCAGAAATGAAGAAGAGTTTGTACCAGTATAGTGGCTGACAGCAACACTACTGTATAGAGCAACCCAGTCTCATGGCAGTTCAGGAAATAGTCACGAAACTTAATCTATTGATTGGTGATCAGGGAAACGAATTGCCCAATTTTTTTGTGTCCCCCTCTACGAATTTCAAACCAAGATATTTCAATTGGACTTATCTTTCATGTCTGGGATACGTTTTTTTCCCCCTATTAGACAGCACATATGCTGTCATGTTTTTGTCGTTCTTTTCTTCCGTCAATAATAATAATAATAATAATACTAATATAACAATAATACTAATTTAATACTAGATCAATACTACTGTAATACTAGATTTTAAAACACTTTACATTGTAAGACAATCTTAAAGTGCTACAACTGGAATTAAAACTCATAACACAAGTACAAGAAGTAGCAGTAGACGGTCAGGCGTAAATCAGTTTTACTGAGGAACATTAACATTGTGTAAACACCGGCGCTGAGCAGCTACCATGTGCTTCAGCTGTGTATAAGCTCCGTATCCATTCAAATATAAAAGGCAAAAAAAATCTGAGGTGGGGAATGGATCTGTAGCTTTGTGAAGCTTTTAACTTGCTCGCTGAGGCTGGTTACATTAGCTCCTAGCTAAGCCTAGCACCAGCTGCTGATTCTTCTTCTTCTTCTTCTTCTTTTTCTTCTTCTTTTTCTTCTTCTTCTTCTCCTATTGATTTGGTGGTTGGCATCCAACGTTCAGATGCATTACCGCTACCTACTGTACACAAAAAAAATGAGCTGTGGCTCAGGTGGTAGAGCAGGTCAGTCAATGATCGGAAGGTCAGCAGTTCGATTCCGCCCTGTAACCTGTGGCATGGTCATTGTGTCCTCGGGCAAGACACTTCATCCACCTTGCCTGGTGTGAATGTGTATGAATGGATTGTTTGAGGTGGTGGTCGGAGGGGCCGTAGGCGCACAATGGTTTATGTAAAACAACACTGAGATGTTCTTAGGTTTACATAAAAGAAGCTGGTAAATTGTGAAATGTTCCAGGTTCACAATACAGGTTGACAGACCATAAAATCTGTCCAGATATACACAAAAACGAGTATAAAATGTGTATAGGTTTACATACACTAGTTGGTTATTCACTAAAGCACCTTTAAAAAAAAGCCTTAAATAAAGAAATATGATGGCACAGGTGGACATTAGTGGAAAGTTGCAGTCAGTGTGTTTGTAAAAGAGGCCTATGGCAAGACTATCGGCAGTTAGTGTCAAATCCAGTGAAAGTGACAC
>NW_007582609.1:0-1301 GCF_000690725.1 Stegastes partitus
TG
Organism: Stegastes partitus; assembly: GCF_000690725.1. Classification (NCBI taxonomy): domain Eukaryota; kingdom Metazoa; phylum Chordata; class Actinopteri; family Pomacentridae; genus Stegastes; species Stegastes partitus. Next base: position 3 of record NW_007582609.1, read on the forward strand.
CATACATTACGAAGTGCTGCTTACCTGCCAGTGTACCACGTGATGAATGCTGTGCACTATGGGTACGTAAGATGGCGGCCTCAGTCTAATGTTTAGCAGTCTGAGGAAGAGCATTTTGCTCGAAACGTCACGCCAACTATTTGTAAACGGGAGCTTGTTTGGTGTGCGGATCGTTCTTCTGTTCTTCTTTTCTTTTCTCATCTTTGACATTTTGTGATCCAGAAGCCAACCCAGTGGGCCTCGGGGATGTGCGTGTCTTTCCTTCATCACATTTTTCTGAAGGTAATGCTGCTGCCAACAGTGCAACTTCTCACAGAAAACTACTTCTTCTAACTGCCCTGTATCATTAAAGGCACTATTAGATGTTCTACAACCAATGTTATTTACATGTTAAAATGCCCACGTGGCCTGGCATACGTTGGCAAGACTACCCGAGCACTTAAAACCAGACTAGCCGAACATCGCGGTACCATTAGGAACAAGGTCACCTCGAGCCCAGTGGCTGGACACTTCACCACAGCACAACACAACGTTTCTACCCTCAGATATGTGGGTATTGAAACCTTGAAACTCCACGGAGAGGGGGAGACATCAATTCTTTGTTATTAAAACGGGAGTTATTTTGGATACATACATTGGGCACACTGGCCCCCAAAGGTCTGAATGAAGAGTTTGATGTTCGTCCTCTAAACACATATAATTACTGTGTATATTTATAACCGCTGTCCTTATGAACGTCATATTGTGGTCTCCATATTTTTGTGTTTTTGTGTTCTGTGGTGTTGTACATCTACCAATAGGACTGAGTATTTAACTAGATAGAGGCGCCTCTTGTAGGTAGTACAGCATGATGGCTCTTTGCCTGAGTCCTACTTTGGAGTACTTATCTATTTGAGGTACACATACCTTGTTAATAGTGTATATAATATGTATAGGGGTGTATGTATATGGTGATATATTGTGGCTGTCGTCCAGTGTGGTAGATATGGTATACATGCAACATGTTATGTACTTGATCATGTTCATATGGAGCTGCAATAACCTACTTCATATCCTGTATCTCCTGACTGTTGTGCGGTGGGATATGGTAGCTCTATATGTATATCTGACTCTTTATATTTTTTCTTACATATGTTTATTCATGGGCTGCAGGGTGGCACAGTTAGTAGCACTGTTGTCTCACAGCAAGAAGGTCGCCAGTTTGCGTCCCGGTGGGGGCACCGGAATCTTTCTGAGTGGAGTCTCCATGTTCTCCCCGTGCAGCATGGGTTCTCTCCGGGTTCTCCTGCTTCCTCCCAC
>NW_007582610.1:0-1300 GCF_000690725.1 Stegastes partitus
ATATTGTTATTTTAAAGAAAAAATAATTGAAAAGAGGTAGATATTTTTAACTTTTCTCCTGTAATTTCCTTGTTTTGCTCAATTACAGATAATAACTATAGTTATTATCTGTAATTTAACTATAGTTAAATCACAGAATGAAAGTGTTACATTTTCATGTTAACTGTAAAGAATATATAAATAAATCTGGTCAAAATTGTAAATAATGTCCACATTTTAAAAAATATTTATTTTTATAAGAAGTAGTTTGTCCTTTTTCAGTGTGTGGCAATACAATTGCACAGTTTTACTGCATTTAAATCCCCTAAAATATCATCATTTTGATATTTGCCATTGTTTTCACAGTTTTTGCCGTTTTTGAATATTATTATTCCATCATTCTTTAACTTATGTTTTCTGGCCCCCTTGCTGCCAGATTTCTGTTTGTTTTATTTGTTTTTGTTTTGGGTATTTTTTAGGGCAGGAGCAGCTCATTTGACGTCTTTCATTACGACGTGCTCTTCTGTTGAGTCCACAATAAGCCTCATAAAAAGTGAAAGTTTTAAAGGCTGCCAAAAACATGATTGGCAGGACACAATCATTTTCCCGTTTGTTGAATGAAATGTTGTTAAAATGTTGATTAAATTTCTTTCTAATCTAATTACTGTATAATCTGTTTGATTGTCCTGCGAGCCTCAGAGAAAGACACATTTATTCAACAAGTAAGCGCTTTTACCACTTTTATCTTTCATCTTCCTCCTGCATCAAAAGCAGCGGACCATGACCCCTAAACATGCACTATTTGCACATATGAATTGTGGATACTGTTATACTAATGAGTGCTGCACTGACGCTGATTTCTTTCCTTTAAGTACATTTTTGATATCATTGCATTATTTGTTCTTGTCTCGTACAAAGCAGATCCTTTTATTTCACCAACAGGCTGCTGGCAAAGTATCACTGCACCTGTTGTTGTGAGGCTGCGTCCTGCTGCCCTCATCTTTTTAACAGCAGACTACACACCATAACATGCTCAGGTCAAACATATGCAAAACAAAACTGGTATTTGATGAAGCTAAATTCTAAATTTATTTTCCGTTGTGTGTCCAGCTCCCCTGCAGCTCTCGACCCAGAAACAGGATCTTCCCATCGAGCAGGATCCCTGTGAGGAGAGGACGGACCTGTGTGAGGACGACCAGGAGCTCCCGCACATCAAAGAAGAACAGGAGGTGGAACCACTGACAGCTCAGGCTTGTGAAAAGCAGGAGGACACTGACACCAAAGACTCCATGTTTAACATCATTTATGTGCAGAGAAGTGA
>NW_007582611.1:0-1298 GCF_000690725.1 Stegastes partitus
TTGTTGAACTTGGCATTCCACTCTCCAAAGAGAAAACTGTGGGGCCGCACACTTTCTCTTTCAGGCATCACCCTCAACTTCATCTCCTTCCAGGCTTCCCCCTTGAAAAAACACAGTGCATCACACTGCTACTCTCAGACTATCTCTATTATAACAGCAGCCATTCTTTGTGGGCACAGATAGTCAAGGAAGTCCATTCTTCAGACAACACAGCAGGAGTAGAAATTCTAAAAACAAAAGGCAGAAAGAAAAGGCAGAGAAGAAGGCGCTGAAGAAGCAACAGAAACAGGCCAAAGCTAAAGACAGAGGCCTGGCTCCACTGACGGAGTGTGGCGGTGACCAGAAGGAGGACTAAGCTGCTGCTTGTTCAGGCCGGACAGCAGCAGCTCCCTCTGCCTCCCCCGTCCCTACCTCCCCTTCGTCCCCCCCTTCTCCTCACCCATCCCTCACCCTCCACTCCTCCTCCATGACTGTCCCCCACCATCTCCTCCACCCTCATCCCTCCTCTTCAGCCTCCGTCCATCACCCCTCCTCTCCATCAACCTCCCCTCCCTCTCCCCTCTCTCCTCTCTCACCCCCCTCCCTTCTCTCACCCCTCTCTTCCCTCAGGGTAGCACGGAGACTCAGCGTTTTTCATAGTTTTTCATAGGTCTTCAAACTTATTTTGTGTCTACAAGTTGAAGATTGAGATATGTAATTCATTAAAATGATTATAGCAATGCTTAAGTTTTTAGTTTTTTTCACAATTTAATTTAGACTTAACGACACAGAAATGTTAAAAAGTCCAACCCAGTAAAATGTTTATTTAGACTTTTTGAGAAAACTAACTTGAGTGCTTGTTCAGTCGTGAGGTGGTTGTATGACGAGTCTACTGAAGTCAGTCATCAGTGTGACTCATAAAAGATAAAACTGTTATTTTTACTGATTCTCTAGATACAGTATTTGGTATTTTCAGAGCTTTGTAGTTTATAATTCTCACACTATAAATGTTCGTGCCCCTCAGGCTAACGTTAGTTATGTAACACAGCAAAATGGCATTTAAGCTGGTTATTTGTTGTTGTTGTTTTTTTTTTGTTTTTTTTAAGTGTATTTTTTGTTTCTTTTTTTAACATAACCAGCTGGTAAAAATGTGAAAAAAAGTCATGAGCTGCTAATAAAGAGTTTGCATCAGTGTGAATGCAAAGAACTGCTCTGAAAAACTGCTCATTTATTAAACTCAGAAGACGACATGCACCGTGCATGTTTCTGTGTATGTTTTGGTGTGTGTGTGTGTGTGTGTGTGTAGGTGTGTGTGTAGG
>NW_007582612.1:0-1298 GCF_000690725.1 Stegastes partitus
CCCAGTTCTCTGGTGATTTTTGGTTTCGCCGTTCTGTTGTTACTTTTTCCTCTAGAGAGTGTTTTTCGTTGCTACTTTGTACATACGAGTTTTGTGAAAGTTATTTTTTGTAAATAAACACTTTTTGTATTCAACTCTGCAACTGGGTCCTCGTCTCCGTTGACTGGCACGTAACAACTTTTTGCAAATAACCGCCTCACATACAATTGTTCAAGGTTCAAGATTCGAGGTCTTCATTTGTCAGAAACACAGTTATACATGGTACAGGTTTTTAGGAAAAACGAACGGAACCCATGAAAAATAGCCTTAACATACCGGCAGCCTTGGATTCTGACTCTGACATGACATTTTATGTCACAAATAAGGATAACGGCGTATTATCTGATTTAACAATTCGACAGATTGGTTACGTTCAGACTGCAGGACTTAATGCTCAATTCAGATTTTTTTGTGAAGTCTGATTTTTTCGTTCGTTAGGGCTGGACCCGAATAGCCAACTATTCTTTCGCTGTGCTGGAATCAGGATATCAAACTTGATCTCCGAATATCCCCGCCGCCGCGGAAACGGAAGCGTCACCGCTAACCTGAACACAGAAACTGGTCTTTGTAACCAAATGCGGCCTGTGCATCGTGTCACCCACACTCCAGCTCGTCGGAGCCCAAAATACTTACCCGCCACCACCGCGCGGCACCCCCGAATATTCGGGATATTTGTCATTAATTGGGACCGAATGTCCAGAGATCAGAAAATGGTATTCGGACCAGCCCTAGGGTTCGTTCACATTTCCAAATAAATGCGACTTGTATGTGATCTGCTGTGTGAACTTCATACGACCCAAAAGTGTCCTGTCATACACAACAAGTGTGCTCAGTGTTTACGGAAGTAAACATGGATGGCTATCTTGCCCGCTACTCCCCCGCCGCTGCCGCCGCCACTGATGGTGGAAACAGAAGAGTGACCGCGAACTAAACTGGCATCAGCAGCCAAATACTGCCTGTACGTTCCGGCCACTTCCACCCCGTTGGAGCGGAAGTGCACAAGCGTACCGTTCAGTTAGCCGTGAAATCCAGCGATGTGTAGTGTTCCAACAATACACTAGTTAATATAACAACTATAAACAATAAATATTAACAACTTCAAGCATCAAGCCCTCCTTGTATCTCGACCTCTGTCTTGCTATCACCCCTGCTATCTGACATAGAAGAAGGTTTTACATTTAGTGTCAGATTATCGAGTCACGACTCTGTGTGTGTGTGTGTGTGTGTATATATATATATATATATATACTATATCAATA
>NW_007582613.1:0-1297 GCF_000690725.1 Stegastes partitus
TTTGACCTTATTTCTTTGTTACTATTTTTCTTATTTTGTCAGACTTGTCTCTGACTGGCACCCCACCTTATTAATTCTGGTCAAAACCGCTACAAAAGTGGCACCCCAGATTTCTGAATCCATTATCCCTGGATTTTTGTTTAAGATTTGTTCACAAACACACAGTGGAAGTGGCCTCAACAGGATAGGATAGGACTACGGGACACCAGATGGAAACAATCCTCCAAACTCAGTCAGCTGCTACAGGAAATTAATCTTCATTGGACATGGACTTGTGTGGGGACTCTGATCTTTCACAGCCACTCATTCCACTTCATATCACATCTCAGGATGGAACAGCTAATAAATCTGAATGTACATCTGTATGGCTGGATGAAATTATGGGAAAACCCCCTGTCAGTCACCATACAATTGAAGCAACCTTGGAGGAGAAATTTCAGTTACTCATGGAGACACAAAACAGTCGAAAACAAGGGCTTGAAAACATTATAACAACCTCATTAAATAAAGTCACCACAGCTTGTGAGCAACGCTTTCAGAATTTGCTTGAAACCCTGGACAAACAATCCACGTTCCTACGGAATCAATTTGCAGCAAACCTCACGGTTAGCACATCACCACACTGAAATATTAAAGGACTTTAGAGAGTTCATGACCCCAGTCATACAGTCTGTCGACCACCTGCATACTGATGTGTGGAAGCTCTCTCACAGCATGGATTCAATATCTCAGGAAGTTGTGTCAATGAAACAAGCACTCGACATATCTGCACTTAAAACTGTCCCTGTCCAACAAGCGCCGGAGAGTAATCTGTCACAGGAGGCTCAGAGGCAGTGTCTTCAGTCTACGGTCGTGGCGGATAAGGCAAGTGTGCCACAGTCACCACAGGAGTCTCCTGTTCTGCCTGAAGGCAGGGCACGGGTGATGGGGAAATGCCCAGTCAAGCTGCAGTTTCCGTCATTCGGAAAAATGGAGGATGAACCGGATCCCCTGTTGTATTTAGAAAAATGTAATGATTTTCTGGCTTATAATCCACTTACTGAGAAGGAATTGATGGCCACCTTGAGGAATGTCCTTCATGGAACAGCAAGAGACTGGTGGGATGTGGTTCGTTTAAACACACATACATGGTCAGGTTTTCAGGAAAAGTTCCGTGCAGCCTTTTTATCTGAGGACTACGAGGATGAACTCGCAGAGAGAGTGAGGACAAGAATTCAAGGTGATGGTGAAAGCATCCGCGACTTTGCTTATATGTACCGTTCTTTGTGTAAGAGGTGGAAGCCAAACATTCAAGAAG
>NW_007582614.1:0-1297 GCF_000690725.1 Stegastes partitus
TCTCTAAGTGTAGCCCTGTGATAGACTGGTGACCTGTCCAGGGTGTCCCCTGCCTTCACCCTGAGTCAGCTGGGATAGACTCCAGCCTCCCCATGACCCTCGTGAGGATTAAGCGGTGTATAGATAATGGATGGATGGATGGACTACTGCAACTCCTTACTGACGGGCCTCCTCGCATCCATGGCCAAACCTCTGCAGATGATCCAGAATGCAGCAGCACGTCTGGTTTTTAACCAGCCAAAAGCAGCACATGTCACCCCGCTGTTCAGATCGCTTCACTGGCTTCCAGTTGCTGCCCGCATCAAATTCAAAACCCTGACAATTGCTTACAAAACTACAACGAGAACAGCTCCCTCCTACCTGAACTCTCTCATTCAGATCTACACTGGCTCTTGCTCACTACGCTCAACCAACAAAAACTGCCTGATACAACCACCGCAACAGGGCCCGAGGTCGATAGCTAGACTCTTCTCCTCTGTGGTTCCGCGGTGGTGGAACGAGTTACCAAACTCTGTTCAATCTGCTGACTCCCTCTCAGTCTTTAAGAAAAGACTAAAGACCCAGCTCGTCACTGAACACCTTTGCACTTGACAGCCCAAAAACGGTGCTCGGTTGTGATTTGGACATACCTCACCAACAGGGAGTCTGATCGGAGACTGTGCCGGCAGTTACCCGAGAGAGAAGGAAGCGCAAGCGGTACGAACGTTAACAAAGGAGGAGGAAGAGAGCCGGGATCCATGCCAGGCTAAAGGCTAACCCCTCCAGACCAGCAGGACCGTCCTCCTACTCTCCAATGTCCGCTCCCTCCACAACAAGCTGGACGAGCTACGTTTGCTGAGAGAAACCCACAGAGAGTGGAAAGACTGCTGTGTGTTTGCTTTTACAGAAACATGGCTCCATGACTACATCCCAGACGGATATACAGCTGAAGGAGACGGCATCTCCGAGCGGACAGACAGACAGCTAGCTCTGAACTTTTCCAGAGCTGCTGCAGGAGCAGGACACTGAACGCTGTCAGGGACTCCTCACATCCTCTCAATAAACTGTTTAAACTGCTGCAACCAGGCAAACGTTTCCAGAACACTGAAGGAATGAACCTCTAGACTGATCAACAGCTTCATTCCATACGCTGTCAGAATGCTGAACTGCTGATCAAGACATGCAAACACTTCTTTAACTGCTTCTTGTTTTTGGATCCTGAAGAAACGCTCTCTCATCTTGTTGGTACTGCTGTTGTTGTATGTACAGCAAAATGACAATAAACTTGATTTGATTTTGTTCAAAAACGACTTCAAAT
>NW_007582615.1:0-1297 GCF_000690725.1 Stegastes partitus
GGGGAACGGGCAGGCCAGTCCATAGCATCAATGCCTTCATCATGCAGGAACTGCTGACACACTTCAGCCACATGAGGCCGAGCATTGTCATGTATCAGAAGGAACCCAGGGCCCACTGCACCAGCATATGGTCTCACAGTGGGTCTGAGGATCTCATCCTGGTACCTAATGGCAGTCAAGGTACTGCTGGCTAGCCCATGGAGGGCTGTGCGGCCCTCCAAAGAAATGCCTCCCCACACCATTACTGACCCACTGCCAAACTGGTCATACTGGAGGATGTTGCCGACAGCAGAATGTTTTCCACGGCATCTCCAGACTCTGTCACATGTACTCAGTGTGAACCTGCTCTCATACGTGAGGAACACAGGGCGCTAATGGCCAATCTGGTGTTCTCTGGCAAATGCCAATCACCCTGCATGGTGCTGGGCTGTAAGCACAAGCCCCACTGGTGGACATGGGGCCCTCAGACCACCTCATGGAATCTGTTCCTGACAGTTTGAGCAGAAACATGCATATCAGTGGCCTGCTGGAGGTCATCCTGCAGGGCTCTGGCAGTGCTCCTCCAGGTCCTCAAAGGAGGAGGTAGCGTCCTGCTGCTGGGTTGTTGCCCTCCTACAGCCCTCTCCACGTCTCCTGGTGTACTGGCCTGTCTCCTAGTATCTCCTCCAGGCTCTGGACACTGTGCTGAGAGACACAGCAAATTTTCTTGCCACAGCTTGCATTGATGTGCCGTCCTGGATGAGCTGCACTACCTGAGCAGCTTCTGTGGGTTGTAGACACCGCCTCATGCTACCTCTAGGGCTGAGAGCACTGACAAAATGTAAAAGTGACCAAAACATCAGCCAGAAAGGACGAGAGCAGAGACACGGTCTGTGGTCACCACCTGCAGAACCTCTCCTTTATAGGGGTTGTCTTGCTAGTTGCCTCTCATTTCCACCTGTTGTCTGTTCCATTTGCACAACAGCAGGTGAAATTGATTCAGAATCAGTGTTGCTTCCTAACTGGACAGGTTGATTTCAGTGTGACTGACTTGGACTTACATTGTATTGTTTAGGTGTTCCCTTAATTTTTTTGGGAGCAGTGCATATACTGATATACTTAAACTCAAAATTTGTGTTATTATTGTGTCTTTTTGCACACCACATATCAAAAAAAGGTATTTAATTTACTGTTAAAATCCTCCAAAGTTGTTTTTTTTTTCCACACCCATCTGTATGTGCCTGTGCTTCAAGCAGCTTTAATAGAATTCTCACCATATTTGTACGTCACATCATCTAAAAATGTTTTTTTCAGAGTC
>NW_007582616.1:0-1296 GCF_000690725.1 Stegastes partitus
GTTGTGACTTTTTCTTTCATTAACCGAGGGGTACCCACTATTTGATCCATGTGTGTATTTACTAACCTATGGCATACATTTTTATTTTAGGAGGAAAAAAATAACTTACCCCAGTGTTTGGGACCTTGGGGGTCCCTGATAGTATATCAATCATAAAATGTGTCAAGAAGATCATGTACTTCAGTCACCACAAGGTGCATCAAACCAAAAAATAATTGGTGTGATTGACTTGCTATGATGCTTTTCCGATTTTATTTGTGCAAATTGAATAATTTGATACACTTGTGTGTTTTCTTGTCACAGGCTACATTTGTGTCACTGTGGTTTTCAAATAATAATAAACTCTTGTAGATTATAACTTGAGTTTGATAGTTGAATTTGTTTCATTGCTGCAAATGATGGAAATGGCTTCATTTATTCCAGTAATATTGCCATTTAAACTTTCATGGCTTCTCATTTTGGCTTTTTTTTGTCCAAACACCAAATAAAGATAAAGTACCACACATTTTTTGCGCAAAAAGCATCACAATTTAAAAAAACAACAAAAAATATTAAATATATTTCTGCTGCTTTCAGATTATGACTCAGTCACGTTCATAATAATCTGCATAAAAATGGAGTGACATTTTCCATCCAGTTAATCTTTGGATTTCTATAGTTGGACACAGAACTGAATGTGTACCTGGATTTCTCAGCCTCCCTCCACCTTGTTTCTCTGCCGGCCTCTACATGCTCATCAGGAAGTCTGTGGTTTTGCCACATCCTGCCTGCTGTCTGTTCGCCGCCCTGTTGACTCTCTCGCTTGCATTTAGAACACGTGTCCTGCAGTTTAACACCAGCAGTGCTTGGGTTGGTGTTCAGACATTGTGTCTGAGTGATGCCTCTAACATCACCCCTTAAAACCCGATTCCCTAAATGGACTACACCTAGCCTGGCTGGCAACCACCAGGAAACCATCACATTCCACCTCATTGATCATTCCAGACCTCCCTTAGTCCTGGGCTGGAGCATAATCCACATATTGACTGGACGGAGGAGGTGAGATCCTGGAGCTCCCACTGTCATGCTCATTGTCTCTGTTCTGCTTTGACCCCAACAGTCCCTGCACAACCAGAACCCATCAACCATGACCTTGCCCTGTCTTTCAGTAAAGACTGCACCCTCACATTGCCCCCTCATTGACCTTGTGACTGTCCAATAGATCTGCTTCCTGGCGCTACCTTGCCCAGCAGCCGGTTATACAACCTCGCTATTGCTCAGTTACATCACTAGGCGGCAGCAGCGAGCCACCCACCC
>NW_007582617.1:0-1295 GCF_000690725.1 Stegastes partitus
GGGGTAATATTTAGAGGTAAACAAGAACTCCTGGGACCTCATTTATCATCAGTGCGTAGAAAAGGTTTTAAATTCTGTCGTATGCATGAAATTTAGAGTGTGCGTAAGTACAAAAAAATTTGTATTTATCAAATGTGTGTACGGGGGTCGTACACACATCAGTGTTGGTAAATGCCACTTGTTCTTAACCTCGTGCTCGTGTACGGTGCCTTCAGAAGTGCCTCCAAATCACCATATACAGCAACAACACGCCTCTTTATAAAGCAAGTGAAGATTTATTTTTTCCTCACCTGTCATCATCATCATGGCAAAAAGGACAAAAAAGAGGAACTTTTATGAAACTGAGATCGAGGTACTTGTCAGCAAGGTTGAAGCAAACCAGAAAATATTGTTTGGTGCGTGAAATGTTGGGATAAGCAGAAAAAATGCTGCATGAGAAGGACAACCACCGCAGTTATTTCTGTTGGGTCAGAGGAGAAATTGCCAGCAGAAATTTTTAAAAAGTGGTTTGACATCAAGCTCAGTGCCAAAAAACGTGTGGCAGCCAATGAAAGAGAAATGACTGCAACTGGAGGAGAACGTATTAATACTCAACTTTCACCCAGTGGATAACCCTGATCACTACAGATGAGATGTTTTAATAACCATACTAAGTCCAGCAAAACATTTCCACACTCTGTGACACTCACCAATAAGCCATCCATCTTCAACAGCTCCTGCTTGGAGACCCACAGAGCTGTTCTGCACAATGAACGAGTCGTGCGTTCCTCCAGGCCACCGGGCAACAATGTTGGATAGCAACAAATGTGCATCGCAAATTATTTGTACGTTGATTGAATGAAATCATTGTCTATATCCAAAATTAAATTTGTTTAGTGATGCTGCTTTAAATGCAATGTGGGTGCAGTCTATGGCTCCACTTATGTTTGGGAATCCAGTGATGGCTTGAAGTCCCCGTTTGATTTAGGCTCGTTGGTGATGGCTGTAAGGGAACTGGATGGAGGCTCGGGCCAGAGGAGTTATGGCCTCCAACACTGCCGGTATGACCCTGCTCAGTGATGGCTGGGAAATGCCACATATAATGCTTTCTATTCGTAGTTTCACTATTCTACCGCTAGATCATGTGCGTACACATGGTCAGAGTTGTGTGTATATTTACACACATTCCTAAGTTTAAGTACAAGTTGATAAATTCCATACTTTGCGTAGGAATGTTCGTACGCACGCTCTACGCACATATCTGTGTGTACGCACTGACGATAAATGAGGCCCCTGACTTATATGGGCTTAAGTCT
>NW_007582618.1:0-1294 GCF_000690725.1 Stegastes partitus
GTAAAATCCCCTCGTTAGCTGATAAAGGTTAACAGAATGCATTGAGGTATGCTACACTATCAAAATAAAAATTCTAAATAACTACCAGGGACTTTGAAATATGATGGCTTCTCAAAATAAAATGTACCTATAAAAATGAACTTACATATAATTATAGCAGAGACATCCACCGGGAGAAATTGCATTGGTACACTCAAAATTCCTTTAGAGGTTTTTTTGGTTTTCATTGCAGCCACACTGTTAGAATCATCTATGAAGTGAATGTATCGTAGTTCAGTAACATTAGAATCCACACAATCCAAAATTTCCCAGAGGGCCCACTACTCTCAGGGAAGAGGATCGGGGTTGGGTGCTATGCCCACCGGGTGTAGGCAGGAGCGGGCGTCCTGGCGTACCGCCCCCTGGTGGCGTAGACTAGCTCTGGGGACATGGAATGTCACCTCACTGGCGGGGAAGGAGCCTGAGCTGGTGCTGGAGGTGGAGCGCTACCAGCTAGATATAGTCGGGCTCACCTCCATGCACAAGGGCTCCGGAACCGTACTCCTGGAGAGGGGTTGGACTCTCTCCTTTTCCGGAGTTGCCCACGGTGAGAGGCACCGGGTGGATGTGGGGATACTCACAAGCCCCTGGCTGAGCGCTGCCTTGTTGGAGTTCTCCCCGGAGAACGAGAGGGTCGCCTCTCTGCGACTGCGTGTTGCAGAGGGGAAAACTCTGACTGTTGTTTGTGCTTGTGCACCAAACGGCAGTTCAGAGTATTCGGCCTTCTTGGAGTCACTGTGTGGTGTCCTGGAAGGGCTGCCGCCTGGGGACTCCATAGTTCTCCTGGGGGACTTCAATGCTCACGTGGGCAATGACGGTGAAACCTGGAGGGGTGTGATTGGGAGATGCGGCCTGCCTGATCTGAACCCTCAAGGTGCTGCCAGGGTGAGGAGGGTGTCCGGTTTGGGGACCTCAGGATCTCGTCTCTGCTTTTTGCAGACGACGTGGTACTGTTGGCTTCATCAGACCGTGGCCTTCAGCACTCACTGGAGCAGTTCACAGCCAAGTGCGAAGCGGCAGGGATGCGGAACAGTACCTCCAAGTCCGAGGCCATAGGTCTCTGCCGGAAACCAGTGGATTGCCACCTCCGGGTAGGGGGGCAGTTGCTTCCCCAAGCGAGGTTTTCCGAACATGTCCACCTGGGAGGAGACCCCAGGGCAGACCCAGAACCCACTGGAGGGATTATATCTCTCGGCTGGCCTGGGAACGCCTCGGGATCCCCCAGGTAGCGCTGGAAAGCGTCGCTGGAGGGAGG
>NW_007582619.1:0-1293 GCF_000690725.1 Stegastes partitus
AAATCATGTATTTTTCAAGGAAATAAAAGGAACTTTTAAAATAACAACTTAAACACAGGCACAAGACAATTCTTGAAAAACACCATCAAGTAAGCCCACCCCAACCTGAGGTGACTGTATCCTGGCAGCAACAGACATTTCTAGTTGCTGCAGTCTTACTTCACATTTCCACTAGATGTCAGAAAGGTTTTATGTGCTACTAGAATTGTCTTGGAGCAGTTCCCCTGAAATCATTCATCCATTCATTAGCTATCGTCCAATAGAAGGTTGTGGATGAAGGGAGCTGGTGACACTGGGCTAGAGGCAGGGAACACTGTGGACAGGTCACCAGTCCATCACAGGGCAAACACAATAAGAAAGACAATCATTTACAGTCTCGCTAGAATCTTCAGTCAGTCAAACTACCATGCATGTGTTTGGACTGTGGGAGGAAGTTGAAGCACCCAGAGAAAGTACATGTTGGCAGAGATCATACAAATTTCACAAAAAAAAAAAACCCATTTACGTCGGTTCAAACTCAAAGTCTTTGCTGTGAGGTGACAGTGTTAACCAACGTACTGCTGCAGCCCTCAAGCCCCCCCTCAACTTGCTATATCCTTAAAAAACAGAAAACAATGTTTACAAATTAGTTGAGCTACAGATATAAGGACTCATAGTCACAGTTCATCTACTATAATGACTTTTCTGTGTGCTATGAAGGCAGATCTGTTCATGAAACCACATTCTCCATTTCTGCAAAACAGTGCACTGCACGAGAAGTGTCACCTGAGCAGCTGTGGTCAGTAATCTCTCTTAAAATCACAGAGATGCAGAACAATGATAGAAAGATATAACTGTAACCAGTTGGTTCTGTTCCCAATTCATTCTCTGCTCTGCAGAGCTAGTCTATTCTTCAGATCATCTACAAAACGAGAACAAGAATTAATGTAGGTACATGAATTCATGTAGACTGTGGTGGTCAAACTGTAATAACTATGAAAACTATCTCAGACAATCAAAAGTGAGCGACAGCAGCAAAGGTCCTGTGGCTCAAGTGAACACTGTACATCACTTTGTTGAACTGTGGAAGTTACAATGCACAATATAATCTAAATGCAGATCATTCACTATTCCCTTACACTCTGGAAGTTTTGATGGCAGAATATGTGCTGAAGTCTGAGCTCTGGGTTTGCTTCCTCTTTGGTCTCTGTGATGGTTGACGGATATCCAGGGCAGCATAACACACGTCGTCATCCTAAGATTTCACAGTTTTTATTTAGCATCACGACCATGTGGTTTTGTAAAATAATGTGT
>NW_007582620.1:0-1292 GCF_000690725.1 Stegastes partitus
CCTGAATCTGTCTTCAGTCAGCTCAATTGGCTGTGTTGGAAGAAAAATTGCAACCCCCACAAATGAAAAATGAAGCACAGAAAACTGCAGTTCCTGAAGTGACCACTTGAGGCTGGCTCCAAAAGTGAATCAATCCCCACAGACCAACCAACCTGGACAGGTCGCCAGTCTATCACAGGGCTACACTTAGAGACAGACAACCAAGCACACTCACATTCACACCTATGGACAACTTAGAATCACCAATTAACCTCAACATGGTTTTGGACTGTGTGGGAGGAAGCTGGAGAACCTGGAGAGAACCCACGCTGGAGAATATGCAAACTCCACGAGACACGCAGAAAGATTCCGGTGCCCCCACCGGGACGCGAACCGGCAACCTTCTTGCTGCGAGGCAACAGTACTAACCAATCTAGCAAAATCCCCCCCAAAATACAACAACATGGAACATGGTGATGCTGAAAAACTGGAAGAGATTGTGGAAATAACCAATGTAAACATCTGTAAAATAATGATATGTGTAGTGGGATTAAACTCAGTAAAACTCATTTTACGGTCACACACTGTGAACGAACGCGTTGCTATTCACATTAATATATATTTACTTTCTCCTTCCAAATAACAACAAATATCTGGAAAATAATGAGATGTTTGGTGATTTAAATAGTCAAAAACGATATAAATGTGTTTTCTGTTAACATGTAAATTAATGTTTTTAGTGTGATTTTACTGGTATCTTTCTTACTGCTTTCTATTCCACTATATTTATCCGACACTTTCAAAGTTAGGTTTTTACACAATGTATTCTGTAACAAGCTTTTAGAATAAAACACACGGTTTAAGATCAAATCAGTGTGTTTCCAACATTCTTACAAAAAGCAGTGTTTTGATGCAGCCACCAAATAGTGATTTTTTTCCCCTTTCTATTTGTCACAGTTTCATTTCAATAAATATTCAAATGATCCAGCATCTTCCCACAATCGAAGATGAAAGAAAAAGTTCAAAACTGAAAACAGAATTTTGTATCAGAGCTTCTTTCTTCTTTCATTAATCATCTGATTGAGCTGCTGTCCCTTTATATAAAGTAGTTTAGCAGCAGATAAAACATCCATCCATCCATTATCTATACACCGCTTAATCCTCACTAGGGTCATGGGGGGCTGGAGTCTATCCCAGCTGAATCAGGGTGAAGGCAGAGGACACCCTGGACAGGTCACCAGTCTATCACAGGGATACACTTAGAGACAGACAACCAAGCACACTCACATTCACACCTACGGACAATTTAGAAT
>NW_007582621.1:0-1292 GCF_000690725.1 Stegastes partitus
ATTCTAAATTGTCCGTAGGTGTGAATGTAAGTGTGCTTGGTTGTCTGTCTCTAAGTGTAGCCCTGTGATAGACTGGTGACCTGTCCAGGGTGTCCTCTGCCTTCACCCTGATTCAGCTGGGATAGACTCCAGCCCCCCATGACCCTAGTGAGGATTAAGCGGTGTATAGATAATGGATGGATGGATGTTTTATCTGCTGCTAAACTACTTTATATAAAGGGACAGCAGCTCAATCAGATGATTAATGAAAGAAGAAAGAAGCTCTGATACAAAATTCTGTTTTCAGTTTTGAACTTTTTCTTTCATCTTCGATTGTGGGAAGATGCTGGATCATTTGAATATTTATTGAAATGAAACTGTGACAAATAGAAAGGGGAAAAAAATCACTATTTGGTGGCTGCATCAAAACACTGCTTTTTGTAAGAATGTTGGAAACACACTGATTTGATCTTAAACCGTGTGTTTTATTCTAAAAGCTTGTTACAGAATACATTGTGTAAAAACCTAACTTTGAAAGTGTCGGATAAATATAGTGGAATAGAAAGCAGTAAGAAAGATACCAGTAAAATCACACTAAAAACATTAATTTACATGTTAACAGAAAACACATTTATATCGTTTTTGACTATTTAAATCACCAAACATCTCATTATTTTCCAGATATTTGTTGTTATTTGGAAGGAGAAAGTAAATATATATTAATGTGAATAGCAACGCGTTCGTTCACAGTGTGTGACCGTAAAATGAGTTTTACTGAGTTTAATCCCACTACACATATCATTATTTTACAGATGTTTACATTGGTTATTTCCACAATCTCTTCCAGTTTTTCAGCATCACCATGTTCCATGTTGTTGTATTTTGGGGGGGATTTTGCTAGATTGGTTAGTACTGTTGCCTCGCAGCAAGAAGGTTGCCGGTTCGCGTCCCGGTGGGGGCACCGGAATCTTTCTGCGTGTCTCGTGGAGTTTGCATATTCTCCAGCGTGGGTTCTCTCCAGGTTCTCCAGCTTCCTCCCACACAGTCCAAAACCATGTTGAGGTTAATTGGTGATTCTAAGTTGTCCATAGGTGTGAATGTGAGTGTGCTTGGTTGTCTGTCTCTAAGTGTAGCCCTGTGATAGACTGGCGACCTGTCCAGGTTGGTTGGTCTGTGGGGATTGATTCACTTTTGGAGCCAGCCTCAAGTGGTCACTTCAGGAACTGCAGTTTTCTGTGCTTCATTTTTCATTTGTGGGGGTTGCAATTTTTCTTCCAACACAGCCAATTGAGCTGACTGAAGACAGATTCAGG
>NW_007582622.1:0-1292 GCF_000690725.1 Stegastes partitus
CAATTTGAACTGCTGGCTTGTGCTATGGGCTGGTCAGAGACAGATAAAGCGCTTCAGTTAGCCCTTTGCCTCACAGAGGACGCGCTGTCATGCTTGCTGCTGATTAGCCCGGGTGAGAGAGGCAATTACGGGGCTTTAGTCGGGGCTCTTCAGCGTCGTTTTGGACAGTGTAACCAGCCCGGGGTCCTGCGCTCGGAGCTGTGTAACCGACAGAGACAGCCTGGAGAGCCGCTTCGGTTGCTGGCTAACGACATAGAGACTCTAACCAGGAGGGCATATGCCCACATGCCCACCGATGTGCAGAGTGAACTAGCCCGGGACCAGTTCGTCCGTGCTTTAGCGCCCAGAGAGCTGCGCATTCAGACACAACTGGCGCATCCTGGCACCCTGCAAGAGGCCCTGGAGCTGGCACTGGAGAGGGAGATTATTGGAGGACCTGCAGGGGATGACAACACTGACGGCAGACCCACTGTGAGAACTGCAGTTGAGGTGGGTCCCAGCCAAGAGAAGCCGGATTGGGCTGCTGAATTGACTGAACTGATCCGGGCTGTGTCGCTGCAACCACCACGCAATGACACCCGCCCTCGTCGCAGCCCTCCAGTATGTTGGACCTGTGGTCAGGCAGGCCATATCAGCGTACGGTGCCCTAAACAGGCTGGTGTCCGGGGAAACGGCACGGGGTCTGCGTAGATGGGGTGACGCAGACCCTTATCCCCGTTCCCCACCCCACACCGTATCCAGTCACCGGAGCCCAACAGCACAGACGGGGGAGCCTGGCTCCACTTCCCCCAGAAGCGGATGACGCCACCGAGTCTGCGAGGGTGGTGGGCTGGACGCACTCGGGGGACTTTTGCCATGTCCACGTTACCCTGGCACAGACACCACGCATAGCCCTTGTTGATACAGGCTCCACTGCAACGCTGATGAGACCAGATGTGATCCCAGTGGGGACAGTGTTGGAACCGACGGAGGTGAAGCTGCGGACAGTGACTGGCGAACTAGCCCCTATGCTGGGAAGAGGGACGGTGACTATGCAGGTTGGAGGGTTTGTTATGGACTTTAAAGTGTGGGTTGCTGCTGTCCAAGACCCCTGCATTATAGGACTTGACTTCCTGAGGGCCGCCCGGTGTGTGCTGGACTTGGGGAGGAATACGCTGACTTTCCCAGAGGGCCCGACGGTGAAACTGGTGCACCCCGCACAGGCCCTGAGGCCACAACTGGGAGCCGTGAGAACAGCTGAGATCCACCATGAACCAGATCCCTCACCCCAAACTTCTCCTCCCACTCCTGTG
>NW_007582623.1:0-1291 GCF_000690725.1 Stegastes partitus
TTTTAGCAGGACACATCATCAGTAGTGGACCCCGGGATCACTGAGTGTTTCGGCCATTATCACTAGACACTCTCACCCGAGGGAGGCCCCCCGAGGGCGATCAAATCTCGGGGTGTGTCCCGTTGTGATTTTAAGGTTTGATTATTTTAAGTTTGCTTTTACAGGTACCCGAGCTGTGGTAAACGTCGCTACTGGAAGCCAGTCTCGTCCTCAAGTTCGAAAAGCGGTGATGCATTGCCAAGCACACAGTACAAAAAACAAACCAACTGCAGCGCCGAGAACAATCAGTAGGGGGCCTGGTTTATTACAAGATAAGCATGGCAGAATACAAGGACTTCACCCACAAAGGGGGAAGGGGGAAAAAAGCAGAACCCAGAGAGAAGCTAGGTCGTTACGGCTGCAGGGAACTGCAGCCCCCCCAGACAACCCTTCAGGAACCATCATTCCCCCCACCAACACGGGGAGCACCCCCCCTGGGGCTCCCAGGACCAGCCGCAATAACCTGCTGCCTTCCCGAGCCCACCCAGAGGTGAGAGGAGCCTGGACCAGCCGCAGAAAGCTGCTGCCTTCCAGGCCCTCACCGGAGGGAAAGCCCATACCCGTGCCCCATACAACGCACGACTCCGGGTATTTGCTTTATTTTCCCATTGACTGCTGTAAAACTTGAAAACACAACAACATACTAACATACTCACCCAAGGAAAAAGCATCCGTGGTGTCAAAAAATGTCAAACTACTCGGGGTCATGTCAGGTACCAGACCTATGGGTCATGGTGTTAAGCAACTGTCACAAGGACCCCTGGGAAATATATGCAAATGAGGTCATCAGACTACTTTGCATATTACCCAGCATGCCCAGGAACCATCTGAAACCATGAGTGAAGGATATAGTAGAGGAACAGCACTCCTATACCTCTGGAAACCATGAAGATCCACGTGTAGGAGGGCCCAGACGCCCTCTGCCAATCCATGGTGCGCAAAGGATGCTGCTCAATCTTCTCTGTGGGGGCGGAGGGGGGAGCGGGTGCGCCGGGGCGAAGCGCACGGGCGCCGGTTCGATCCCCGCTGACGGCGCCGGCTTAGTAATACGGATACGCGGTTACGGCGGCTCGTTACACGCGCGGAGGAAACGGAGCAGTTAAAATAAAGTCAACAAACACTTGGCTGCTGGCTACAGGGTATTTAATACCGTGTGCAGTACTGCTATGTACAGATCCTACATGTACACAGTACTGGACTGTAACACAGTGTACATGGAGACTGCATGCATCTGTTAAAGTACTTCCAGAGG
>NW_007582624.1:0-1291 GCF_000690725.1 Stegastes partitus
GCTTGGTTGTCTGTCTCTAAGTGTAGCCCTGTGATAGACTGGTGACCTGTCCAGGGTGTCCCCTGCCTTCACCCTGAATCAGCTGGGATAGACTCCAGCCCCCCATGACCCTAGTAAGGATTAAGCAGTGTATAGATAATGGATGGATGGATACTGTCATACCAACATTTGCTAACTAGCACTAATCATAGAATACAACTAAGCTCACGATAGGTCATAAACCAAACAACCAAACTGAGAGACAAATTGAAATTTTAAGAGTCGTGATCAAAAAGTTCCAAGACTGTCATTGGTGCATTTGTCCCCCTGGGTCAGGCTGGCAAAGTACTATGTTAAGTTATTATCGGAGCGAAACAAGCTGCACATCTGTAGGACATTTTATTTTCTTGGATATTTTTCTGGCAAAACACAAGCCGAGAACTACAAGTTCGAATCTGCCACTTTGAGTCTCACGTGCAATTTCTTTTTGCTTACAAATGATGACGTTTTGCATCACACAGGAGACAACATTTTACAAGTTCACATGTCAAATTAAGTGCAAATTTCCTCTTTGCCTTCCCGGTGTTGGATACGGAGCTGTGAATGCGTTTTGCACCGTATTCACTGTAGCATCCAAAATGTGAGCGTGAGAGTTTCTTAATTTGTGATTCGACCAACTGCAATGGAGAATTTGAGAAGGTGTAACTCTCAGTGGCTTCAGATTCACTGCTGTAACAGTCCATTACAGCAGTAGCTGTAACCGTTTCTCAGTTGTGTAGCTTCAGTAATACCTTTATCGAGCTGCACTGTAAAGTCTTGAGGCGTCTGGGGGAGAACATTCGGCACAAACGACCCGAACTGTGGCACGATGGCATGCGAGCGTTTCAGCTGCACTCAGCTCATTGATTGTGCACAAGTTTTTAGGCCACAACAATGCAATTGCCGCTCTCCACCCACCCTTCTCACCAGACTTGGCACCATGCTACATCTTTTACTACCCAGTCAAATACGAGTTTAAGGTTTTTCGGGAAAAGTGGAGGAGACTCAGCGACCGTTGCCGATGTGCTCGTCGTGTTCACAGAATGAGACTTTTAGGGACAATTCCAAATGCTGCAGGAGAGCTAGGAACGGGGTATTTCTGCACAATATGACTACCTTGAAGGGGACTGCAGCCAAATCTAAATCAGGTATGGTTTTTGGTTTGTATAGGCAGTCTGTGAGCTTCTTGATTGCACCTGGGAAACACAAATGCTTTGTGCCCATCTACCAAATAAATCCATCCATCCATTATCTATACACCGCTTAATCCTCA
>NW_007582625.1:0-1291 GCF_000690725.1 Stegastes partitus
AGAGAGACATTCTGAGGATCACAAAACACATGTTGCCTTAAAAAACAATCTGGACCTAAACTAAGGAGAGGTAGAATAGTTGTTTTAACTTGCATACCTATAAAGTATCACCACATCGATAAAAGCTTCAGCCAGCTACGTGTTGGCATTTTACTTCCACTCATTGTACATGTTCAACTCATGTATGACAATTTAGATAACGTTTCAATATATAAATGTTTTTTTTAAGTGATTACGCATGTTTATGTGGTG
Organism: Stegastes partitus; assembly: GCF_000690725.1. Lineage (NCBI taxonomy): Eukaryota > Metazoa > Chordata > Actinopteri > Pomacentridae > Stegastes > Stegastes partitus. Next base: position 253 of record NW_007582625.1, read on the forward strand.
GCCATGGTCAAAATAGTTTTGAAAGGCCTGTTTAAATTTAAGAGAAGGGCAAAAATAAAACCTAAAGACTTTTAAGTGGTTTAGTATTTCACTTGTGTTGTTGCATTTTAATTATAGTGTTTTCAAAGGGGTTTAAAATTCTGACGTTATGCTATTTTGGGAGTAAGGTTTGTGTAAAAGTGGCCTCTTGACGTGTTTGAGATGTTTGATAATTCTCTATTTAGTCTGTATATTGTAATGAGGGGGTTCATGTTCATAGGTTTATATGGAGCTGAGAGCTGAGGCACTGAAACGATTCAGTTAATTGTGTCTCATTTAACCAACACTTACTATATTTCAAACAGGGACACTGTACATGAATAAAACACTTCTGTAAATGTACTAATGTTTGCCACAACATTTTTAAACCTGTCCCAGTTATTTTTCATAATTCTAACTTTACCTAAACTGTAAAGTGAATATAACCTGATATAACCTGGCAGCATAAATGTTCATGTTCAGTTTCAGGCCGTTTTTGTTGTTTTGTTTTGTTTTTCAGTAGTTTGGCTGTTTGGTGAGATGTCCAGCAGGTGGCAGCAGAGCTCCATCCCGGAGGCTCCGGGTCCATTGTGTGCCTCAGCTTCCTGTGTTGCCATGTCCGTCTGATATCAACCATTTCTCCTCTGTATTGTGCTTCTTTTATCTCCCACAGTATTTCCGTGGACAAGTGTGTCACCTAAAGTTCTCTGTGCATTATTTAAGCTTCTGTCTTTTTTGTTTTTTTGCTTAAAAGCTTTTAATTGGTCACAGTCGTAATATTCGTCACAAAAAAATCTAATTCACACTTTAGTGATTCACGTGATTCATTTTGATATATTTAATTTTTAAAGCTTGTTTAATGAGTTTAAATACTTACACTATAAACAGAGAAGGTGAGTGAGACTTGTTTGATGTGACCGTGATGGTTGAGGCTTTACTTGTTTCATCGCGATATCTGGCAACCCAGCGTCAGCCTTCAGCCCGTCACACTCTCCGTGGAGGTCTCGCTGTCACCCGCGGA
>NW_007582626.1:0-1291 GCF_000690725.1 Stegastes partitus
GTCTGACTGATATATTATTATAACTGCCATCATTAGATTAGGAGCAGTGAAGCATCAGTGTGTCAGCAGCATGTCACCGGATTGAACTACTTTACAGGACGCCACATTTCTGCAAATAGTTGATTATATCTTTTCATGGGACAACCCTGAAGAAATGACACTTTGCTACCATGTGAAGTAGTCAGTGTACATTTACCGTCCCCTCAATACACAGCCATGAATGTCTGGTAACAACAGTGAGTATTGGTCCAAATTGGGCCCAATTAGCCATTTTCCCTCCCCTGTGTCATGTGACTCGTTAGTGTTACAAGGTCTCAGGTGTGACTGGGGAGCAGGTGTGTTAGATTTGGCGTCATCGCTCTCACACTGGATACAGGAAGTTTAACATGGCACCTCATGGCAGAGAACTCTGGATAAACAGAATTGTTGCTCTGCATAAAGATGGTCGAGGCTATAAGAAGATTCCATCACTCTAAAACTGAGCAGCAGCAGCACAGTGGCCGAGACCATACAGCCGTTTAACAGGACAGGTTGTACCAGCGACGTTGAGTGCATGTGCTCAGTGTCATATCCAGAGGTTGTATTTGGAAAGTAGATGTGTGAGTGCTGCCAGCATTGCTGCAGAGGCTGAAGGGGTGGAGGGTCAGCCTGTCAGTGCTCAGACCAGACGCTGCATCAAACTGGTCTGCATGGCTGTCATCCCACAAGGAAGCCTCTTCTAAAGATGATGCATAAGACAAGCAGACTGAGGACATGGATTACTGGAACCATGTCTTGTGGTCTGATGAGACCAAGATAAACTTGTTTGGTTCATATGGTGTCAAACCAGGTGGCGTGACATCCTGTACATCCAGTTTGATAAACAGGGACAACAGATAAATGTGAGGGTTTGTCATATAATTAATCGGAGATGGAGAAAGAAATACACAAATCTGTTTTCAGTGTTCTGACTTTTTCTCTAGTCTTTGATCATTTGAACTCAACTACACACTGCCTTTTGTGCTAAATGTTGTATTATAAAAGTTCACTATATTATCTGTAGGGTAAAATCTTAATCTCAAAACTAACTAAGGCTGTCAGATAAATGTAGTCGAGTAGAAAGTGCAATGTTTTGTCTAAAATGTAGTGGAGGGAAAGTATAAAGTAGCCTAACATGAAAATACTTACATAAAGCACATCCATCCATCATCTCTACACCTTAATCCTCACCAGGGTCATGGGGGCTGGAGTCTATCCCAGCTGACTCAGGGTGAAGGCAGGTTCACCTGGACAGGTAACCAGTCTATCACAG
>NW_007582627.1:0-1291 GCF_000690725.1 Stegastes partitus
GGTCTCCCATCTGCGGTGTCGCTGCATATTCAACAGTAATTCCCTTCGATTTCTGCCCGCGTCAGATGTTTTATGTATGACAGCTGGCTCATCATTAACTCCAGCGACGCACTCTTCTCCCCCTTTCTGAACTCAGATCCCATTTACTTCTGGCAGCAGACGGCCGAGGACATCACGGTGTGCGTGCGCATGCCCGAAGGCGTCACCAAGGAGGAGGTCCAGTTCAGGCTGACGGCGGACAACGTGAGCCTCGGGGTTCGGGGTTTCCCTCCGTTGCTGGAGGGCCAGCTGTTCGCGTCCGTCGACCCCGAGGCCAGCGCCTGGATCATCAAGAACGACAAAAGGTTTGCAGACTCGACAGACTGCCTTTGGTTTAGTCTCCTGTCTACGTAGCTGTCCGTCATCAGAACTTACATGCGATCAAAACGTTCAGACACGATAGCAATCAAACACCTGATTGAAATTTAGCCCCCCTAGCATCCCTGTTAAAGTAGACTCCTCGTGCCGCCACACTCTGCTCCCAGTGCTCCTGCAACGCTTCCTGTAAGTCCTGCTACAGAGCCTGGACCCCCTATTTGGAGGTTTGTCCTTTAAATCCTCTTCAGCATTAAGTCGTGTTCAATATCAATTGACTTTGTGGATAAGAAGTTACAAAAATGTAAGATGAGTGATTCCACATTCAATCCCTCTACAGTGGCTCGTCTAATTCAACACAGGTCCAGTTGGTGCTACAAGTCACACAGCGAGTGAAATAAAGCTAATCTGTGGTCAGTGAATGTGTCTCAGTGACTGTACTAGAAAGACTCCTGGATCTGGAAGGTCCAGTCCCTGGTGGATCAGAACTCCTGGATAGAACGACACCATGAAGACTGAAGAACACTCCAAGAAACTCTGAGAAAAGGTTGTTGAAAAGCATCAGTCAGGGGACGATAAAATAATATTTACAAGTCACTGGATATCTCTTGGAGTCCAGTTAAATCCATCATGAAGAAATGGAAGGAATATGGAACATGAGTAGATGTGACTGGAGCAGTGACCGAGGAGGAAGGAGACGAGTGAGGGAGGAGTTAGAGGAAGGAGACTACTGAGGGAGGAGTTACAGGAAGGAGACTAGTGAGGGAGGAGCTACAGGAAGGAGACTAGTGAGGGAGGAGCTGGAGGAAGGAGACTAGTGAGGGAGGAGTTACAGGAAGGAGACTAGTGAGGGAGGAGTTACAGGAAGGAGACGAGTGAGGGAGGAGCTACAGAAGGAGACTAGTGAGGGAGGAGCTACAGGAAGGAAACTAGTGAG
>NW_007582628.1:0-1291 GCF_000690725.1 Stegastes partitus
CCACTAATTTTGAAGACTTGTCTTTCCTCAGAAGCAGGACAGCGATGGTTTTAGTTCTTTCAGTCCATTGAATCTTGACTTCTTCAGGTTCTTTCTTAGATTCATTAAAGGTCTTCTGGAAACATGACTAAACGTGTTGGATCATAAATATACAAACAGAAACTTGAATTATTAGTGTTGGGGACGTAAAACGTTGTGTTCATCAGATCTTCTTAGCTTCATGGCCTCCTAACTTCTCCTGAGTAGTTCTGATCGACTCCAGCTGCTGACTCCTCTGATCCAGTTTCAACAGAACCATCTGATCCACTCATTAAGACTCAAACACAAACACTGAAGTGGGAAAGTCTGAGGAGCTCAACAAAGATCTGGAAAAGTTCTGTGGTCAGATGGAACAAAAACTGTCTGGAGGAGAGAAGGTGAGGCCTTGAACCCCAAGAACACCAAACCTACCATCAAGCATGGAGGTGGCAGCATCATGCTCTGGTTCTGTTCTGCTGCCAGTGGACCTGGAGCGTCACACAAAGTCAGTGGAACAATGAAGAAGGAGGATCACCCCCATGTTGTTCAGGAAAACCTCAAACCATCAGCAGAAGGTTGGTCTTGGACACAGGTGGATGTTCCAACCAGACAATGAGCCCAAACACACATCAAAGTGGTGAAGAAATGGTTCCATCAGGCTGGAATGAAGGTTCTAGACTGGTCTCCCCAAAGTCCTGACTGGAACCATCCAGAACCTGTGGACTGATGAAGAAACAAGTCTGAGTCAGAAAGACGACAAGTTTAGTTGAACTGCAGCGATTCTGTCCAGAGGAGTCAGAGATGAACCAGAAGCTGGTGGACGGAGACCAGAAGAACCCGACTGAGGAGAACATGGACGTTTAACCAGATATTAGAAATACTGTCTGTTTATTTATGATCCAGAAGAGCTTTAATGAATCTATGAAAGAACCAAAGTACATGATTGTTTTAGTGACAAAGATTCATGTTTCAATGATTCCAACATAGAAAATAAAGATGAAATGATTCATTGGAGACTAAAGTCTGACAATTAAACAGATTTTGCTGCGTTAAGACGTTCTGTGAGGTTCTGTTTCCTCTCGTTGTTCATCTTCTTCCCTCTGATGAAGTCGGTCAGAACCAACACGGCGGTGATCAGACGCCGAGTCCATCTGGTCACACTTTATACTATTAAGGTCTTAGAAGGAAGCTTGATGTGTTCTGTTCGTCCTGAACGCTGATAATCCTGAAACACAACACCTGAGCTCCAGATCACCGGCCTGGTGTCTGGACG
>NW_007582629.1:0-1291 GCF_000690725.1 Stegastes partitus
GGTTCGGGTCATGGAGACTCGTGGGTTTGTTGTGGGAAGTGAGTCTCTTCCAGTGAGTGAGGACAAAAACAGTTACCACAGAAAAGTGGTGCTGTAAGTGGTAGTAAAGTTATTTTGATCAGCTGTACCAGTGACGTGTGGTGAGGTTCGTGGCTGCTGAGGCTCTGACTTCATCACAATCTGATTTACAAATATATGCACTCTACACAGGAGCATATTTGCCATTTGATTGGCAGCAGTTTACGGGTGATGTTTCATACCTGCATTCTTTGCACATACAAACTGTAGCCCACAAAATGCATGTTTCTTCTTCTTTTTTTAAGTTATTGCGGTCTGACCTTTACCTTTAAATGAAGTCCATGCTCCGCTGCTTCTGTTACTTTTTTGTAAAAGTCTGCTTATCTTCCTTCACTGCACCTGACCAGCTAACTGTATATCGTACCTAGTCTAGCCTGCTGTCACTGACTCTGCAGCCACAGAGTCACAGAAGCATGTCTGGGATCAGAGCGCCCCCTGCCGTGAGGCCAGAGAACTGCCTGCCTCACCTGGAACCTCTTCTCAGCCGTTTATGATCCTCAGCACACGTAGCACGGTACTTAGCTGAAGTGAGCGTAATGCATAGGCCGCACTTGGCTACACAGACCAGTTTCTGTGTTTAGGTTAGCGGCGATGGCTCTGTTTCCGTGGCAGCGGAGATATTCGGAGGTCAACTTTGATATCCCGATTCCAACACAGCGAACGAACAGTCGGCTGTTCGGCTATCCAGGTCCAGCCCTACACGTTACACACATACAGTTGGTAACAAAAAAACACTGAACATTATTATATACGTCAGCTGATCTGTGAAACATCAGTTCACATATTAAAGGTGTTTGAAACATGTTATTGCCGACATCCAGACAGCAGCACGCCATCACTGCAGGCAGCCAGCACAGTGAGGGATTGCGCAATCCAAGTGAGGCTGAGCTCGCCGCTACCTCACCGGCTTCTCTTCCAAGCATTTGAATGGGATATTGCGAAAATTCAACGCTTTTCAATTTAAAAATCCTCAAAACTGACGAGGCTAAATTAAAAAAAAAAAAAAAACTTTATAGTACAAATCACTGGATAAATATAACCATTTAAATTATTCTATCATTATATATTTTGTTCTTTCCGTCCCTGAGCTGTACCGTGTTTCAGTCGGCATAGTTACTTAGAGGTTGTGTGATGTGTTCGCTAATGAAACAACGAGTCCTTGTTCATATATTAATATAATGGCTGCATTAATCAAACAACAGATGCGTTAAAC
>NW_007582630.1:0-1290 GCF_000690725.1 Stegastes partitus
TGGTTTTGAGGTGTATGCACCTGGGATGGTGCCATAGCACATATCCAGTATATTCTGTTTTCTGGTGGGGGTTGTGACATACTGCTCTAGGTTTGGCAGATGTATGCTAACATTGCACCTGTTGAAGTCCCCCAGTAGCAATACTGGCTGTTCCCCAGTTTGGTTGACTGCTTTGCTATAATAGTCAGCTAAATGTTCAGCAGCAAGGTTAAAATCAGGGCCTGGTACATATGCTAAAATGACAGTGATCTGTGAGAATTCCCGTGGTAAGTAGTGCGGTCTAAAAGAAACAGTCATTAGTTCATAATGTCTGCAACACACAGTCTCTCTCACTGTGACGTTTGTTGTCCATCTGTTGTTGACAGCCATGCAGAGCCCGCCCCCAATTGACTTCCGTGTTCTGGCTGCATCCCTGTCGAAGCGGATGATTTTAAACCCATCCAGGCAGAATTCGGTGCCCTCCGAAAGCCATGTTTCCGTGAAACAAAACAGACTAGTTTGTTGATAGTCCTGGTCAAACCTGATGAGCGTGGAGAGCTCTTCCATCTTATTCCGCAGCGATCTGACGTTTGACAGCGTTATTGCAGGTAAAGGCAGACGGCTCCCTCTCCTTCTCAGCCTGTTGCGTATCCCCCCTCTTGACCCTCTTTTCCTCCGTATCCGTCTTCTTTTGAGTCTCCGGACTAGTTCAAGAGGTATATTGTCTGTGAGGGGGGATTGAGCGGCCGTCTCTGACACACGGCGACTCAGCTCCAGCAGATATTCCCGCGAGTAGGCGATCCTCTCCGGGCTGGCTGTGAACGGTGGTCGATAAAGTCCGTTTACATGCCGTGGGCCGATGATCAAAAGCCAAAGGTAGGCCAGATAAAACACTGTTACTGTTAACATGATGCCCTCAAAAAAAACACAAGCAGTAAAATTAGCTAAAAACACGCACTCCCCAGAATGCTGTCGTTGTTCTGTTTGTCCACTAGATGGAGCTCTGACTCCATTCAATCCTCTGTCCTCACTGTGTCTCCTCAGTGGTGCAGGAGCAAGCTGCAGCCAGAGTGGTTTAGAGGGCCGCCAACAGCAAGCCATTTGATTAAAAGTCACAATTTTTGGTATGAGTCATCATCAACATGTAAAGGTGCATGTCATCGCATTTGAGGTCAATATGCTTGACCGGCTAATAATAGCACATCTTCTTTCTTGTTGCTAGCAGGTGGCGTTATGATTGTGACTGCATATTGGCACATGGGTTTCATCAGGGCAGGACTGTGATCAAGTATGTAAAGTTTGAGGCAGATT
>NW_007582631.1:0-1289 GCF_000690725.1 Stegastes partitus
GCTGTGTCTCAGAGTCCTTGTCTGCAAAGCAAGCAACTCTCTGATGAAAACGGTTATAGATATAAGATATATTTCCCACAAGTTAGAGACCATGACAGAGCTAAACGAAGAGTGAATATTAGATTTACATCCATCAGGCAGGAAGAAACGAGACTCAAAGTTAATGCTGAAGATGCTGCACGTTGCTGCAAGTAGTTAAAACCAGAAGTTTACGTACACTGTATGAAAAGACATGAAACCTTTTATTCTCCCTGTCTGACTTTAAGTCAGACTAAACTCTTCCTGTTTCAGATCAGTTAGGATTACCAAAATTATTTATATTTGCTAAACGCCAGAATAATGAGAGAGAGAATTTTTTAGAGAATTTTTTTAGCACTTTCTTTAAAGTCAGAAGTTTACATACACTTTTGGTGCAAAATGCGTATATCAATCCCATGCCATGTCTTGAGATGTTGCTTCAATATTTCCTCATGATGTTCTTTCCTCATGATGCCATCTATTTAGTGAAGCGCACCAGTCCCTCCTGCAGCGAAACAGCCCGACAACATGTTTGTTCTGGGGTTGATATTCACCAAATCACTTCATCTCTGGGACACAGAACCGTCTCCTTCCTGAGCGCTATGATGGCTGGACATTCCCAAGTGTTTATACTTGAGTATAATTGTCTGAACAGATGAACGTGGAACCCTCAGGTATCTGGAAATTGTACCAGAGGATGAACCAGACTGGTGGAGGTCCACAATTCTCTTCCTGACATCTTGGCTGATTTCTTTAGATTTTCCATGTCGTCACAAAAGGAAGCAGAGTGTTTGAGGTGTGCCTTAAAATACATCCACAGGTGTGCCTCCAATTAATTCAAATGCTGTCAATTAACCTATCAAAAGCTTCCAAAGCCATGACATCATCATCTGGGCTTTCCCAAATAGTTTGAAGGCATCTTAGTGGATGTAAACTTCTGACTTCGAAGTAAGAATAATTTTGGGAATCCTGACGGACCGTAAACAGGAAAAGTTTAGTCTGATTTAATGTCAGAAAGTGAGAAAAAAATAATATATATGTCTTTGTATACAGTGTATGTAAACTTCTGGTTTGTGTACGTCTCGCTTGAGCCCAAAAGATGCCATTTTTAACCTGATCTGGCTGAAGTGGCGCAAGCTAATATGCAAGTTTCTATTCCCAGATTTTGACAATAAAAATGCATTGCATAGCCTCAGCATAGCCCCGGCTGTGTTACTACAACTGAGCATCACGTTCTCACAACAGCTACAAAAGAACTGCTCTTTAACTTG
>NW_007582632.1:0-1289 GCF_000690725.1 Stegastes partitus
CCTTAAAGAAAAACTAATTGGACAAGATTAAATCAAAACTTTAAGATATGATTAGCTTGATCAATACTAAATATCTTTAAAATGTCAGACATTTTTCATAACCAGACATGTTAATCCCGCACCCAAAAGCAAAGATAACCCAAGAACCCGACCAGAATTCCCTCCTAGACCTCTGCAGCTAGCTAGCTAAGCATTTACAGACTGCGGTCATGCCAGCCGTCTCTCGTTTTCGGCGCTAGCTTGACCACGCGAAACGAGAGATGGTTGGCCATGACCGCGGTATTTACAGCCCCGTCGGAGCAGTAAAACTAGCGAACCGGTGAAGCGTTAGCCACCGTATTAGCGAACCAGCTACCGGATCCGACCCACAAACGGCCCGAAGCGGGGCCAAGAGGAACTAAACCGTTGAAAGTGGACTTGTGAAGAGTGTGTCCAGCAACGGGTCTTCATCGCCTCCCGCCAACTCACCGCTGTTAATGCCTCAACTGCCAGCTCCACTCTGAACCAAATGGCGTTATACTGCACCCGAAGTTAGTAAACTGATACGACGTATCGGCGTTCCGTGGGCACAAAATCACTCGAAGCAACATCAAAAACACGTTTAACACAAATCCCATTGATTGAGACAGACGGTGAGATGCTAAACTTGGCATTGTTCACAGCTAAATACACTACGAAGTTTAACGAAAATGGCGGACTGCGTTGTGCGGACAGTGACCTCTACATTAAGCTACATCTGAAACTTCGTATAAATCTTTTGCGTCAATGAATACATGTACGTTTAATTATTTTAACATTAAATTAGACAAATAAGCTTTTTTTATACTTACAAATTACTCCACGTGCAGACTCCATCCGAGTAAGATAGGCAGCCATCTTGAAACAGACTTTCAGAAAACGTCAGTTCAAATATAGCGTCATGACGTCACTGCACGTCCCCTCGTGTACTTGAAAGTTATAATTAAACTGACTGTGTAAACTAAAAAATGCTGAGTCAATTAAAGTTAAAACTGTATAAGTAGTTCAGAGAAAGAAAATATGTTGAGTGCTGCTAACTTGTTAACAGATTTTTAGTACAGTGTAATCAGTCTTTATAAGTCTGCAGTACTGTTCGGGTTTACAGTGCATGCTGGATGTATCTCCAGCTACTTGCTCCTTTCTGTGCCACTTTCGAGCCATTAATTGTGTGTTGCTGTGGAATTTTAGCACTTTTTTGAGGTTGTTTTGTCTCTCTGCGGCTAATTTGTGGCTCATTTATGTTCTTTTCTGTCATTTTGTGTTGTTTTTCT
>NW_007582633.1:0-1287 GCF_000690725.1 Stegastes partitus
AACCACAGACTGTATAAAAGATGGACGTAGCAACCGGCCCTGTAAAATGAAGCCAAGCCTGGAAGTGTCAAAAACCAGCAATATCACTACGTCCGCTAGTTGCTGGCTCCAAAAAGCCCTGGCTCCCATAGACATGAATTGGAAAAGAAGTGATCACAGATCAAGAAATACTGCATTCCTACAGCTCAGGATTTTGTTCTTATTAGTTTTCATGGTCAAATCCAGAGATCAGGTGGCCAATCTGAAAATAAATCAACACTGAATTTTTAAAAAATTGTCAAAATGGGGCGTGGCTGGCTTGATTAACAGTTGGCAGCGACGATGCAGACGAAGTGAGCAGAAGGCGGTAAATGTGCTCCATCTGACCAATCGCTGCTCCTATGGTTCCGCCCCCCTCTGACGATTTTTGCATCACTGGCTCCAAAAATCCAAGATGTCAACCAGGAAGTAGCAAAACCCTGGCTTCATTTTCTCAGTGCATAAACCAACGGGTGACGTCACGGTAGCTCCGTCCATCTTTTATACAGTCGATGGGTGCAACCTGTGCAAAGAAGCAAAAAAAAGTGCAGAAATTTGGCAAGAAAGATGAGGTCTTTAAATTTGTATGGCTCAACTCAGTTTCTCAGTTTCACAGCACTAGTGGCTATAAAAAGCCTATTTTCTCCTGCACATCATTTCAAAACAATAAAAAATTGTACTATATCGTATATAAATCTGTTTCTGTTGGTCCCAGCATTTTTAACTTTTCAGATTATGCTCAGACCATGATCATCAATAAATGTTGTGAATTTGGTGGCTTTAAGTCCTTTGGGGTCAGAAATAGAGAGGGCATATTCTGGCAGACCCCACTGGCAGAATATGCACACACTCATCCTCCATATGAGACTCCAGTAGTACTGGGTTGCTCCTTCAGCCACCAGCTGCTGTGTTCAAAGCAATAACACTACTGTCAGACTATCCAACCAGCACTGTTCCCAACAACCCACCAGGTGCTCTACAAACAGGAAAGGAAGGTGATATAGGAAATACTTCTATTACATGACACTTTATTCTTGGTGCAAACCTATTATGAAGTACACATTTCAAGTTTTAGTACAATGCAGTCACAATGTAATTTAATTTTTCTCTTTTAATTTACCCCCGGATCACCAAGTGTATCATATTTGATACATGGGTTTTTAAGACAGCTACATCATCAGTGTGATTTTTTTTTTTTTCAATGCAAAACGCCGACAGGGAAGTGTCAGCAGTCCTTGCCATGGTGATCACCGAAACCAAATCTTGGGG
>NW_007582634.1:0-1287 GCF_000690725.1 Stegastes partitus
TTTGAAGAAAAGATTTAGAATGACACAAAAACACCACATAAAGATGCAAACTTTAATCTTTTAATCTAAACTTGAATCTTACCAGAGAAGATGTAAAATTACCGCAGAAAGTACACAAAACAATTACAGGGAAAAAAAACACACACAAAATCACCACCAAAATATTCACAATGACCACAACAAGATGCAAAAAGACCATAAAATTGTAACATGGCCACAAAATAAATCAATGCAAAACTTTTTTTTTTTTTAAATGACCTCAACATGATGGACTCAAAAACATCCAACATGACCACAGAAAGATGGAAAATGTCAATAAGACGACACAAAACGACCACAAAACTGTAACATGGACACAAAATAACAGAAAATCAACACAAAGTGATGCAAAACGGACGGCAAGAAAGAGACACAAAAACCACAGGAAGATGCAAAACGACCACAAAACTGTAACGTGGCCACAAAATAATGAAAAATCAGCAAAAAAGTGATTCAAAACAGCAACAAGGAGACAAAAAACCACCACAAAGAGAAACAAAACAATCTCAAAAGTCCCAAAACAAGCTTCAGAATAAACCTGGTGGTTGTAAAAAGCACATTTGTAGAGAATCATGTTGTGACGACACTCTGAGACACACCGCTCCCTGTGAGAATACTAAACACCAGCATCTCGAGGGAAATCACCGCCTCACACCTTCACTGAACACAACAAACAGACACACACACATCTGTGCTGCAGCAGCGAGAGGAAAAATTAAATAAGAGCATAAAACCCAGTCGGTTTAATAAATATGATTAAAGCATTCATTTCTAATGAGATGAGTGAGAAGGTGCTAAAAAAACAGAAACGTGATCCAACGGGCGCCTGGTTGAGCTGGCGTCCCATGTGTAGGGCTACAGTCCTGATGTGGAGGTCATGAGTTTGAATCCCGCTCATGACCCTTTCCCACATGTCCTCCCCCCATTGTTCTCGCCTACTTTCCTGTCTCTCTCTCACTAACACCATCCAATAAAGGCCAAAAAAATAACTTAAAAAAAAGAAACGTGATCCAACAGCTGAACACACAAACACCAGCACAGACACACAAAAGTTGTTCAGTTAAAGCTTAACGAAGAAAAGCAACATCAAGTGTGAATAAAACTATCTGCTGGAGCCTATAAAACCTTACACACACAAAAAAAAGAAAAAGACAGAAACACAGTACAATAAGACACACAAAGTCACAGCAGAGGTCCCTGCAGGAACATTCAGTCAATACATGGAGTCTTTCTCAGCCTGCCGGGCTT
>NW_007582635.1:0-1286 GCF_000690725.1 Stegastes partitus
ATAAAGTGAAGACTTTGTTCATGTGCAATCTAAAAAGTGCATCCTTTACCCTGACCTTTGATTGTAAACTGGACCACATCAGTACATCTGCTCAGCCTCCTGGAAGGACAGATCTTCCTGCACAGACAGGCCACATATGACGGCCTCCCAGAAGAAAACACTTCATGTTTAAATACGTTATTTAAATATACCATTCTGCAGCAGAGCAGGTGATGTAAGACGGCTCATACACAAGCAGAGCCTTGACAGACACGCTGTTCATTTAGCAGTTAGCCAAAAGCGCATCATGGCTAAACCTACCTCTGGAAACAAAACAGCACAGATGAACTGAACCTGTGTTGGTGTTGTGTGCAGCAGAACCTTTAGATATGTGACAGCCTGTCTTGTTGCGCTTCACTGTCCAGGTATACAGGCGTCTGGACAGAAGTCCTCGTATGCACCCACTTGGAGTGTTTGCCGCTGAACATACCATAAGACAAACCAAGGTACAGACACAAGGATTCTCTGGAACTCAGGCATTCTTTTAAAACACAGCCACTAAATGTTCTGTTCACTGATGACATTAATGCCAAAGGCCCTGAGCCTGTCTGCAGTGATGAGAAGACAGGAACATGGTCAACGTTCCACCAGATGCTGCTCAGCTTCACCAGTCTGTCTTGCTTTGCAGAGCGGTCAGTGACGGCCTGCACTCCAGGAACTTGCTCAGTGACGGAACTCTGTAGACTGGTTCAAGGGTTCCAGCTTCTGGCCTCATGAGTCCAGAAAGCAAATCTCTGGCCATGCCTTTAAAAAAATAAAATAAAGTCATCTGAGGTATTTAAAGGGAAAAATGCAAACACATTGATGAACAGCTTGACATGCATAAACGCTGTCAACAAAGAGTTCCATCCACAGTCGTATGTTTCATGTTAGTGGTGGCCCAGAGATGGTCTGGAGATGATGCATTCAGTGTCGCTACCAGATGTTCTACTGACATGGTACTGATCCACTAAAGTGAATGTACACATTCTGTTAAGGGTTTTTGTTCCCTCTGTTTGAAAACGCTCCATAAGAAGAAGACACCATAACTTCCAGATGAATGGCATGTCCATCTGAAAGCAGCGTGATCGTGGCAACAAGACTTATGAGTCCACCATGCATCCCTTCTTGCACAGTATGCTGCAGCGACAGAAGCATTTGGAAAGAGCAATTTCTTCTTTGTTTGAAGGTTTTTCAAAACTAACCTCCTGGAATTCAAATCCCTGGTTTGTGACAATGGAAAGCGCATACTGTAACAGAGAGGATGG
>NW_007582636.1:0-1286 GCF_000690725.1 Stegastes partitus
AAAAAAAAAATACACTGTTGCTGTAAAGAGATATTGTGGTTGAATTTTCTAAATCACATTTTTTTCAAACTAAAAAAATGAATTCTATTCACCTCATTTTTTCCCCCTGTCTACATTTAAATCTGTCTGAATAGTCACATACCACTTAGATTCTTGTGGTAATTTGGATGAAAATTTAAAAGCATATAAAGAAAAAAAAAAGTGTTATGGCTGCAAGGTGGTACAGTGGTTAACACTGTTGCCTCACAGCAAGAAGGATCTTTCTGCGTGGAGTTTGTATGTTCTACCTGTGCAGCGTGGGTTCTCTCCAGGTTCTCCAGCTTCCTCCCACAAGGTCCAAAAACATATTGAGGTTAATTGGTGATTCTAAATTGTCCATAGGTGTGAATGTGAGTGTGCTTGGTTGTCTGTCTCCAGTGTATCCCTGTGATAGACTGGTGACCTGTCCAGGGTGTCCCCTGCCTTTACCTTGAGTCCGCTGGGATAGACTCCAGACCCCTGCGACCCCAGTGAGGATTAAGCAGTGTGTAGATGATAGATGGATGGATGGATAGATAGCTGCTCCTACTGGTGCAACTAGACACAGCCTCAAATCTACAACAGTTAAAATGCACATCATTCACCTTCTATTATTCTAATATTTAAAAAATGTTGTTTTGATAAACACTGTTGCCTCGCAGCAAGAAGGTCACTGGTTCGCGTCCCGGTGGGGGCACCGGAATCTTTCTGCATGGAGTTTACATGTTCTCTCCATGCAGCGTGAGTTCTCTCCGGGTTCTCCGGCTTCCTCCCACACAGTCCAAAAACATGTTGAGGTTAATTGGTGATTCGAAATTGTCCGTAGGTGTGAATGTGAGTGTGCTTGGTTGTCTGTCTCTAAGTGTGGCCCTGTGATAGACTGGTTACCTGTCCAGGGTGTCCCCTGCCTTCACCCTGAGTCAGCTGGGATAGGCTCCAGCCCCCCGTGACCCTCGTGAGGATTGAGCGGTGTATAGATAATGGATGGATGGATAGATAGTTGCTCCTACTGGTGCAACTAGATACAGCCTCAAATCTACAACAGTTAAAATGCACATCAGTCACCTTCTGCATTAATATTTAATATATTTTGTTTTGATAAAAGTATGAACAAAGGTACATACGTGTGTGTGTGTGTGTTTGTGTGTTTGTATACATGTAGAAATGTTTCAAAGGAACAGGTTAATCTGCCTAACTAAAAGTAAAGGATGGAAGACGTACAACTGTTCTATGCTTCAGAAGTTCACAATGTGTTCATGTCCAGTTTG
>NW_007582637.1:0-1286 GCF_000690725.1 Stegastes partitus
AATTATAATTGATGATGTTACACGACTTCAAAGATAAAACCATGATCGTTTATAATTACAGTGTTTTTTAAATTATTGTGCATTATTTGTAGTTTTAAGTGTCTTGGCAAAAGGAACTATATTGTTTTTGCATTTTTTTATCATTAATATTTTTATTTACATGGGCACAACAAAAATCTATACATTTCTACAAACAAACTGTAAATGTACACATCTAATGCAAAATAATATCAGAAATAATAAATGTTTAAAAAACAGTGATGTAAAGTTACGTGTTAAAAAAAGTGAACTGTTTATTTTTGTAAATTTCATTATAAATATTTGTTTATTAACTGGGACTTTAAATTTTTTTAAAATAAAAAAATCTATCTTTAAAAACAAAATATGTTAAATATACATTTGTAAATTACCTGTTAAAACTTAGATTGTACTTGATATGATGTAAAATAAATAAATAAATAAAATATTTCATGTAAATAATGTCCGTATCAGAAATTTTATTTTTTACATTTTTTTATAAATAGTGACTTATTATTCTACAATGTTAAATCGCCACATAAATACACTAATTAACTGCACTTTCCTGTTTTTAAATGACCAAAATATAATAATTTTACAGATATTTGAAACATTATATGTATTCTAATTTTTTTTTTTTAATTGTTGTTTTAATTGGAATTTGACAGAACTTCCCTGTTTTGTTAAATTGCAGGTAGTGATCACAGAAAAACAGTATTAATATTTATATCAACATAAATGTCAAATCTGTAAATAAGGACGGTGTTGGGTTTATTTTGTAATTTTTTTGTAAAGTATTCGTTTAATAATGTTCATGTTTTTTCCTTTTTTTAAAGGTAGATCCATTATTGTGACAGACGGATGTAGTTTTTAAGTGATGCTAATTGTAAAAATTCACATTATATTTCAAATGATGTCAAATTAAAACCAGATTCTTGCAATTTGAAACTGAATTTTCACAGATTTTTTTCATTAATTTATCATTTCTTTTTGGTAACACTTGTTAAAAACTGTTGCACATGTTCATTCCAGGTGTTTTCCTGTTTTTATCAAAGAATAATTAAAGATTTTTGTGATTTAGGTCATTCTAATGGCTGCACAGAAGACTTCTAGTCATGGTTGTGCTGTTTTCTGTAGGGATGCAGGACTTGTTAATGTAAAAAAACGAGTCCACAGTGAGTCAAAACGATACAGGAGCAGATAAAAACAGATAAAAACAGGCCGAAGCTGCAGGTTAAAGGTGAACAGACGTAAAGAGGACGAGCAGC
>NW_007582638.1:0-1285 GCF_000690725.1 Stegastes partitus
TTCATAGAGGGATGGAGGTTTTATTTGAACATTGAAGAGGACACAAACTCCTCAACATGGTAGAAGTTTTACAACTAATGGACAACCCCGAGCTCATTTGACATTCATCCAAGGGCAGAACTCTTTTATTTCTTTCTTTCTTTTATTTTATTTGACTTTTTTTCCTATCATCTTTGTTATTATTATTTACCTTCACACCTGTTTTATTTTACTATTCATGCCTCTTGTATGACTGTTGACCTCTACATCTTCCAACTGTACAAAAATTATTTAATCAAATTAATAATAAAAAAAAATTAAAGACTTCATACTTAATTTCCTGCAAGGTTTGCTTTTTTTTTTTTTTCCTATGGTGTCCTGTAATGGACATGGAGAAAAAACAAAACAAAAACATACACAGAGAGGGGAATAAAATAGAGGTATCTTTTGCAAGATCTCACAAAACTTTATTGGGATCTCGCAAAACTATAGCTATATATACTTCTGGGTCTCTTTGGCAGTATGGAGAAATGACAATGAGGGACAGGTGGGTGTCCTCCATTGTTATTTCTCCAGAAATCCAAAAGAGATCCACAAGTATACAGTCATCCTCAAATGTATTCATACCCTTCCATTAAAGAAAAGGCAAAATTCACAATAGTCACTCAAATAACTAGAAACTGGAAAAAGTAAGAATAAATAAAAATTTGCTAAATGATAATTTAGTGAAACAAGACATTGCTTTTGAATTGTGGTTGAAAAGAATAATTTAAAAAAATAAAAAAAAACTGTTCTGGACAAATTACAGCACTTTGCTGATGAGCAGTGGACCACAATCAAAATACCTGTTAACAGGTGCAGAAGTCTGATAGAGAGTTACAGAAAACACTTGATTGCAGTATTTGTCTCAAAAGGTTGTTCAACAAAATATTAGTTTACAGGTCCCATCATTTTTTGTTTTTGTTTTTTTAAAAATATTTTTATTGAACCATAATTCAAAAGCAATGTCATGATTTTCATTACATTTGTATTTATTATTACTTTGTCAGTTTCAACTCTTCAGTGACACCTGTTTTTGTTCTTCTTTAATGAGAGGGTATAAATACATTTGAAGACGACTGTATTTATTTATTTTTTTTCCTCTCCCTGTTTTGTTTCTCTCTCCATGTCCCTTTCAGGGCTCTGTATTTTTCAGCATCAATTTTTGGTTAAAAAAAACAACAAAACCAACTTTATTCATGTAAATAAAAACAGCAGGGGATAAACATGAGAAATTAAATGAAACACAACGCACTCATGTATTGTG
>NW_007582639.1:0-1285 GCF_000690725.1 Stegastes partitus
TTTTTTTTTTTTTTTTTTTGAAGGCCGAGAAGTGAAATATTCCACAATGGCTGAGTCAATCAACCCGATCGAGCATGCATTTCACTTACTGAGGACAAAACTCAAGGCGCAAAGACCCACAAACAAAAGACAACTGAGGACAGCTGTCGGGAATATCTGCAGTAAATCCATTGTTTGGTGATGTTTATGGGTTTCAGGCTTCAGACAGTCATTGCCTGCAAAGAATTCTTATCAAAGTATTAAAAACCTTACTTATGATTATTTTAATTTGTCCCATAATATTTGTATAAAATGGTGTCATTGCTGCACCTCTAGTTTCAGACTTTATTATGATTTGGAAAGTTTTATAAAATATTTTTTACATTTAACGTTTTAAGACCTGGGATTTTTTGTATTTTCACCCTCAAAAAAAACATTTTTTTCTCATTTTGAAACACCAATAATTAAAAAGTTGAGCTCTGCTGGAGTCATCCAACCATTTAGATCTGCTGGAAGTGATCTTGTCTGTGTCCTCACCGGATTTCACGGCTGTTGGAGTTTTAATTCTGGAAATATTAAAACCTTAAAAAGGCCTCATAGCAGGGTGTTTTTTTTTTGGGTGGGGGTGGGATGAAAGTATAACAACTCCCAGGTCTGAAAACATGAAATTCTCCAAGTTCAGCCAAAGTATTTTACAGCACAACAAATAAATAAACTCAGCAGCAACATATTTCCTAAAAAAACCCTCTGAATTGACGAAAACGGACCCAATTACTAAATGTTTCACATATTTTTGTCCAAACCCTTCAATTAAAACTTAACATCTGCACTTTACTTCCATCCTAACTGATTAATTTTGACTCTAATGCGGTGGTAAACTTAGGAAAAATAGTGAAAACTGTGTTACCATCCAGATATTTCCACACCTAAATGTGCATACCAACAGAAAAATATCCCAAGAACCAGCTGCTGCCAAATCCTCACAATATACATCCCGTATTATTGTTTCTAGGATGTACTTTCTAGCACGTGTACTTGCACAAACGACTAGGCTGCTTAAACAGTTGCATATTTACAATGACTGGAGAAACGTGAATCTTTAGAGATCTTTATCCCACTTTCACGGCAGTAAAAGGAACAGCTGTTCAAATTTGGATGTAATTCAATTAAGTAAACAGATGCTTTCTATGTTTGGGGTTTGAATCCTCACCTGACTGAAAGATATTGTTTCACGCCTTCATTGTCGGCACAGCGAAGATGTGAGATACAGAAAAACAAGCTCTGCTGCTGGTGTTTTTTTTTTTTT
>NW_007582640.1:0-1284 GCF_000690725.1 Stegastes partitus
TGTTCTGAAGGAAGAGCAGCAATGGTGAAAAGTAAAATGACAAATCTCCTTAACTGCAAAACATAAGAATTTCCAACATCTACAAGTCTCTGTTTCTGTATGTCCAGACTCAAACACAAGCCTTTGACTTTTCAAACTAAACTAGGGTCAATAGCATTTCCATAAAGCTTAGTTTGAATCACCATAAAACAGTCGAGTATTGTGCAAACAAGGGAAAAAAAGGTTGGAGCGTGTACTTGGGGAGATGTGTATGTATCCAGTGGACTTCTGTGATTGCGGCTGCTTTTGCGTAGTAATAATTACAAAGTGGCCGAAATACTGTAGACAAGTCTTTCCTCTTCCTTTTGTGTCATCTTGATCAGAGGACATTTTCCATCCATCCATCCATCCATCCATCCATCCATCCATCCATCCATCCATCCATCCATCCATCCATCCATCCATCCATCCATCCTTCCTTCCTTCCTTCCTTCCTTCCTTCCTTCCTTCCTTCCTTCCTTCCTTCCTTCCTTCCTTCTTTCCTTCCTTCCTTCCTTCCTTCCTTCCTTCCTTCCTTCCTTCCTTCCTTCCTTCCTTCCTTCCTTCCTTCCTTCTTTCCTTCCTTCCTTCCTTCCTTCTTTCCTTCCTTCCTTCCTTCCTTCTTTCCTTCTTTCCTTCCTTCTTTCCTTCCTTCCTTCCTTCCTTCCAATTTTCTGGATTGTGGTCCTGGAGGCAGCAGGTGAAGCAGGTCTTTCCAGACGTCTCTCTCCTCAGCAGCACTTTCTGCGTATTCTCAATGTGTTCTCAGGCCAGATGAGATATGTAATCCCTCCAGTGAGTTCTGGTCAATGCTGGGGTCTGCTTGGGCATCCAGTTGGATGATCTTGGAAACCTCACAGGATGCATCCTAATCAGATGCCCAAACCACCTCACCTTGGCTCTTTTTGACTCAAAGGGGCAAGGATTTTACTCCTGTATGTCTGAGCTCCTCACCCTATCTCTAACTGAGCCCGGCCACCCTACGGAGGAGTCTCACTTTGGCCACTTGTATCCAAGATCTCATTCTTTCAGTCACTACCCAGAGGTCAGAGTTGGAACTAAGATCACCTGTAAGTTGAAAGCTTCTACCTTCACCACAGCGGTCCAGTACAATGCCCACAGTACTGCTGATGCTGCACCAAGCATCTGTCCATCTCATGCTCCATTTTCCCGTTACTTGTGCACAAGATCCCGAAACACTTCGCATGGGGCAGCAACTCCTCCAATCCTGAGGGAGCAATCCAATGATGTTTTTATACAGTAATA
>NW_007582641.1:0-1284 GCF_000690725.1 Stegastes partitus
AATTAAAAAAAACCTAACCCTCACCCTTAAACAATAATATAATAATAAGTGATACTTTTTTCTGTGATTTTACAAGATGTCACCTGTAAAATAACAGTTAAATAAATATATTTACTCATTTTCAGTCCGTAATATACTAAAAATAGATAAATAAATCTGTAAAATAGTGATTTTTTTGCTGATTAACCTGTTAAGACCTGAGCTAGTTTTCAGGCCTCTGCTCAAAAAATACATACCAACAATAATAACAGTTTATCTCTGCAACCATAAGGTCTATTTGAAGAATTTTTGTGTCATAATAAAAGGAACACTTGTTTTGATTTGTTCAGATGTGTAAACATCAGTGTATATTTTACTGGTTAAGAGTAAATGAAGATGGCACACAGCACAAATGAAACATTTTCAGGTTTGCCTAAAAACAAAAAAAAAAAAAAAAAAAGCACTTTCAGGATAATTATCTCTTTGGAATGATCCAGCTGCAGCTCTAAACCTCTCCCAGATCACAGCACAATATGTGAACATTCTTTCTGCAAAGGCTGACTCTGATAAAGTGAAGCAGAACTAAATTAGAGTTTTTAGTCCAGACAGTTCAGGTGAGGTCACATTTTGGCACACTTGTGACCATCTGAATTTCCTTATTTCCTAAACTATATATTTTTTTCATTTGTATATCACTGATGGTGTTAAATACATCCAAATACAGCAGTTTTTTTTAGTTTTTTGAAAATTCAACCAGACCGCTGTCTGTGTTTTGTGTCCTGTGCTGATCAGACTGCTGTGAAGCTCCTGTGGTGACGTGTGGCTGTATCTCCGTCATGGATTGGTCAATTTCAGTTTCGTGAGAGCCAATAGAATATAGCGATAGCCACAAAAATGAGATTGACAGCACTTTTAGCCAATCAGAATCATCAAAACGCCATCTTGAAGACGAGCCGCTTCCTGAGCGAGTGCTCACTAGTTAGCTCCCTTCGGCTAACGAAGCCGCCAAAAGACGCCCGGAATGATTTCAGTGTAACACAGGAAGTTGTACTAAATGATTCCGGTGTGGATTTACCGATAAAAGAAACTTTTCATGGCAAACAGCGAAGGTAAGCGAAATTTTAAAAGTATAGTTTGATGAAACGATTTCGGTTTTTGCTGTTCTTTGGGTTATTTCTCGCTGATGCTTTGATTTCAGAGAGCTTTGATTGACATGTTTGGAATCTGTGGACTGTCTGCTTTTGTTTGAGGGTTTGTTTGTGCGTTTTGTATGAAGTACCAAAGAGCCAGAAATGTGGCGAGTGG
>NW_007582642.1:0-1284 GCF_000690725.1 Stegastes partitus
TTGCCTCAGTTAAGGTCAGTGTTCATGACTCAACAATAAGGAAGAGACTGCAGGGCAAAAATGGCATCATGGCAGAGTTCCAAGGCCAAAACCACTGCTGACCAAAAAAAACCACAAATGCTCAACTTACTTTTGCAAACAAACATCTGAATGATCCACAAGACTTTTGGAAGAATATTCTGTGGACTGACGAGAAGAAAGTTGAACATTTTGGAAGGTGTGTGCAGTGTCGTCTCTGCATTTGGGGCCAATGGGGCCTGGTCCCACCAGATGTGGCTGTGGAGTTCTATGTTAGCTTAAAAAAATCAAGTGGAAAGAAATCGGTCTTTATGGAGTAATAATCTATAAATAATATTTTGTCAAGAATAATAATACTCTAAAAAGATCAATTATGTTACCAAGACGATTTTGTTATAAACATTTATACATAATCCAAAGGCTTTGCCCACAGAATGCTAACAAGTAGCCTAATTTCTCTTGACTCATCTGAGAATGGGGCCGGCCCATCAGTGTTTGTTTAAGTGATTAACTGTTAAAATATGGTGCGTATGTCCAAAACTGCTCTCTGTAGACAGCCGCGGGACACAGTTATTGTGGCCATAAGTCACAGTCATCCAATGAAAATACTGGAATTACATATGTCGAGATGTAACAAAAGTGTACAGTTTTGGCAGATGGTAGGATGCAGTAAGCCAGGTTGGTTTTCATTGTGCGCGAACAAGACAAAAAATAAATAAAAAAATGAAGCAGATTCTTTGATAACGACTAATTTTACCACTTTGCCACAACAACACTGGTGAGTGACATTTTTTAGTGAGGGGCAATTACTTTTTCACGCAGGGCCAGGTAGCTTTGAATAGTTTTTGTTCCCTTAATCAATGAAATCATCATTTAAAACTGCTTTTTGTGTTTACTTGGGTTATCTTTGTCTGATATTTATATTTGTTTGATGATCTTAAACATTAAAGTGGGGAAATATGTAAATAAATAAGAATTTGAGAAGGGGGCAAAAAAGTTTTCACAGCACCAGTACTGTATACTTCATGACACATGGACACCTGAACGTAAGTGGCATCTTGTTCAATTTCAAACTCACAAGAGTTTATTGACAATTTCCATTTGGTGACAAATTATGAAAATGTTGGAATTTTAGCTAAAATAAATGGCAGATGTCAGTTTCAGATGTCAAAGATCATTCCTACAGAGCTTCAAGAGATTCTGAGATGGTCAAGAAACTGACCTCCTCTAATCTCACTGAGTTGACACAGAATAATGAGAATGTTA
>NW_007582643.1:0-1283 GCF_000690725.1 Stegastes partitus
CTAAAGGTATCACATATATGGGCTAAAGAGGAAGTGCCTCACACAATGTGTGTGTGTAATCAAGTGTATGTGCTAAGGATGAAAATTGTGTGTAGTGTTGTGTATAAATATATTATATCATGTGTGAAGTATAGTCCTGCAACCATTCAGTGTGATGAAGATGGGCCCCAATCAGTTGTTTTACGACCTGAACAGGCATCACGTGACTTAGTAGTAAAAAGGAGGGTCAGAGGCAACAGGAGTAGTCTTGCTTTGTCTGATGCCAGGGAGAGTTTGACCCAGAGCTCTGTAATGCAATATTCAATGTGTAATTAAATTGATTGATTGAGACCGAATTGAATCCGATCTCATCTTTAGAAACGAACACGCAGAGAAGACAGTAATTCTCTAACAGTACCAGTAAACGTGTGGCGGGGGAAGAGTTGAATCCACTATAAAAAGGCCTGACAAAGAGACTTCAGAGTTCGTGGAGATTGCTCCTGGAGACTGCTGACGATGGAGAGGAGTTCTCCACGGGGCATCGTTGGAGCTGAACACTCCTCCACCGACTGAAGAAGTCCTGATGGGTCTGCAAATTCTACTCAAGAGGAGCAGCAGAACCCCTTTCTGTGTTCTGCATGAAGAAGTGTTCTTTTCCTTTCCCAAATGGATGCAAAAGAACTGCAGATCTGATCGGACTTCTCATCTCCCCCTGAGAGAGGAGGGTTTTGTCCGGGGATCAGGACTCTGTACTGGGTTGCTGCATCACTGGAAGAGGACTCCTCTAGGCTCAGGTCTGAGCAGGGCTGAGTTAATCAGCTCCAGCCGGGCTGTTCGGCTCTCCCTCTCCCCAAATTACTTATTAGGTAACTATTTTAGGAAAGCTCAGTTCTATAATTTTATCTCAAATCAGTTGGTTGAATCATATTTTGGAATATTTTGAATGAATACTCAAGAGCTATAGCTGTGCCCCTACTAAAGGTTTGTAATAAATATCTGATCATGTATTTAAAGTTTATTTGGTTTGAAATTTCATTAAGTCATTTACAGCAGCTGATGCTCGTAAAAAGTTAGTCAATTGTGTCTTTATAGTGGTTCTTAATGGTTATTCTAAGTCACATGATTCTTAAACAAATCCCTGGGGTTAGTTGTGCCAAACCTCTAAATCCAACCTAGCAACTTACCAAGTGCTCGATCCATTAAGAGGACAGCTGCCACTAACAGGCGTGTCTGGTAGGTGATTTGACTACTGAGGCTACTTAGTTGAGTCAACTATTAGAGGAAGCGGGGTAGACGTCTGGATT
>NW_007582644.1:0-1282 GCF_000690725.1 Stegastes partitus
TGTATGTCAAAGGATCTAAAGTCAACACACATAACGCCAACATCTGTAAATGTTTGAGGTTGAAGCCCTACAGTGGTGTTTATGGGGAGATTTTACGTGAGGATTAAAACCCTACAAAAATTCTACAAAACATTACTTTAACTGACTATTGTACATCGTAAAGTGGAGGCCCTACAGACAGTGTTGATCAGGGGTGCCCAATCCTGGTCCTCCAGAGCCCCTATCCAGCATGTTTTAGATGTTTCCTTCTTCCAACACACCTGATTCAAATGATCAGCTCATCATCAAGCTCTGCAGAAGCCTGATAACGATCCTGATCATGTGAATCAGGTGTGTTGGAAGAAGGAAACATCTAAAACATGCTGGATAGGGGCTCTGGAGGACCAGGATTGGGCACCCCTGATCAAGATTATAGAAGTGAACCTAACTAATTTAACATAACTAAGACTGTTACATATAGTATTATATATTGAAATTAACCTTATTAATTACATATTTTAGCTAAAACCCTACAGAATTATTAATGATGGAGAATTACCTGATTCAACAAAAATATACATGAAAACCCAACAAATCCACAGATTCTCTGGATCCCCTTTCAGCAA
This sequence comes from Stegastes partitus, assembly GCF_000690725.1. Lineage (NCBI taxonomy): Eukaryota > Metazoa > Chordata > Actinopteri > Pomacentridae > Stegastes > Stegastes partitus. The sequence continues at coordinate 606 of NW_007582644.1, forward strand.
CCTTTAAAAAAAAAAAAAAATTGTATTTATTCACTGTTTAGTAAATAGTTTGTTTGCTTTATTTTATATTGTTTTTTATTGTACATTTGGCAGAAGCAGGCTCAGGGAGGGCAGCCGTCTGCCTCAAGTGGTTGGAGTGACGTTAAAGGAGTAAAACATTGGTGGAAACCAAAATCACACCAGTTGAAATGAAAACAAAAACTATTTTCTCCCTTTGTACAGATTTTCAACATTGAATTAATCTAAACCTAAAATTTTACAACAAGAAAGTCTTAGAAGCTCTTAGTTAACATAAGTAAGACTCTACGGTTTTATGGAAATGGACCTAACTAATTTAATACTGCAACTAAGACCCAAATTAAATCGTTTCTCTAAAACCCTACAGCATGATTAATGATGGAGAATTACATGATTCTACAAAAATAACCTTGAAAACCCAACAAATTCATGGATTCCCTGTTTCCTGTATGTTTTCTCTCTTGTTTTGTTTTTTTAAAGAAATATTATTTTTATTATCTTGAGCAGAACCAGGTTCAGGGAGGTCTGGTGGAAACCTAAATTAAATTAGTCGAAGTTAAAGCAAAAAGCAATTAGCCATACAGAGAATAAGAAAACAAGATATTACATATATATATATAATATACAGGTTGCATGAGTAAGCATGTTAAAAACAATCC
>NW_007582645.1:0-1282 GCF_000690725.1 Stegastes partitus
GAGTTCTGCAGATACTTTAGCAGATTTTTGTCGACATTTCACCACCAGCATCAGTAGAATCTGATATTTAACAAATATGACCAGACAAGGTTCCATTTTTACAGATTTCACCTTAAAATGGCTCAAAATTCATCCAGATAAAACCTTTGCAACAGGTTTCAGAATGGTCCAAAATTACTGGAAACGTGTCCAAAATGTTTTAAAATTTGCCAAAAGTTCTTCAACATTTGTCCAAAATGATTAAGAATGTGTCCAAAATAAGACAAAGACTGTCCAAAGGGAATTTTAACCCGCCGAGAATTGTCCAAAATGACAGCAATGAATAATAATGAACAATTCTGAGTAATTTTGTACAGCGTCAAGTTATTTTAGACAAATTCTGACCTTTTTTAGTTTAGTTTAGTCACTTTGGACAATCTTTGTCCTATTATGGGCACATTTTCAGTCATTTTAGACAAATTTCAAGTCATAATGTCTGATAACCAGAACCTTGTCTGGTCCAGCTTCACCACATCAGGTTCTACTGATGTTAGAGCCTCAACAGGTGGTGAGATGTGACCAGAGACTGGGTTCTAGTAGAACCATGGATCCGTCCATAGAGAGACACTGACAGGAACTCTCTGTGGATCAACACCACCTTTTTAATCCTTTTTGAATAAATCTTGAGTAATTCTGGGCACATTTTTTAGTAATTTGGAACAATTTCAAGTCCTTTTTGGACTCATTTGGCCCAGTTCTGACTCATGTTTGGACTTGTTTTGAATGAATTTGTAGAATTTTTGCCATTTTAGACACATTTCAAGTCATTTCAGACAAAAACAGGACATTTCGGGGCAATTTTAAACTGGTTTCACGTCTAAACATGTAAAACCAGAACCTGGTCTGGTCCAGCTTCACCACATCAGGTTCTGCTGATGTTAGAGCCTCAACAGGTGGTGAGATGTGACCAGAGACTGGGTTCTAGTAGAACCATGGATCCATCCATAGATAGACACTGACAGGAACCTTCTGGATCAACACCAGCCTGGTTGGACGTTTTTCCATTTTAAGGACCAATAATGATAAATTCGTCCTCTGCTGGATCCATTGAGTGGTTCTGATCTGATGGTTCTGTTCTGTCTGTGCTCTCACCTCATCTCATGGCTGTTGGAGTTTTATTTCTGGAGATACTGAACATTTAACAGGATTTTTTTGAGGAAGAAAACACAAACACTACCAATTCCCAAAATTCTGCTAAAATATTTGACAGAACTTAGTTTTGGTTCCAACAACAAATCATTAA
>NW_007582646.1:0-1282 GCF_000690725.1 Stegastes partitus
CCGAAGAGAGAAGAATACCACAGTGGAACAAAACGAACCCACAATGGAACATGTTGCTGGGACTGTTCAAGTCTGGTGGGTTTGCCACTCTGGAGTTAAGGATCTACACTAAACTGACTCCACCCTTAACAATAAGAAGCAGCACTCTCTTCAGTGAATGGTAAATGGACTGCACTTATATAACGCTTTTCTACCTTATCAGCACTCAAAGCGCTTCACAATGTTTTCTCATTCACACATTCATACACCAATGGCGACAGAGCTGCCATGCAAGGCCTTCCATTGGGAGCAACTTCGGGTTCAATGTCTTGCCCAAGGACACTTCGACTACGGAGGAGTTGGGGATCGAACCACCAATCTTATGATCAACCGCTCTACCACCTGAGCCACAGCAGCTCAGTCCCTCCAGGAATCTGCAATGTTGTGATCACAACATCCATCCATCCATTATCTATACACCGCCCAATCCCCACCAGGGTCGCGGGGGGGCTGGAGCCTATCCCAGTCAACTTAGGGGACACCCTGGACAAGTCACCAGTCCATCGCAGGGCCACACTTAGAGACAGACAACCAAGCACACTCACACTCACACCTACGGACAATCCAGAATCACCAATTAACCTCAACATGTTTTTGGACCTTGTGGGAGGAAGCCGGAGAACCCATGCTGCACGGGGAGAACATGCAAACTCCACGCAGAAAGATCCCGGTGCCCCCACCGGGATGCAAACCGGCGACCTTCTTGCTGCGCCACCTTGCAGCCCATGATCGCAACAATTAACGCAAATTCAACCAATCTCTATGAATTCTGTGTGACCTTGCAATTTTGTCACCGTAACTTTTCTGCAATGTTGGCCAGCCTCCCATGAGTTCCACCAATCACAGCAGTCCCCAGTACAAATGTCACCGAATTCACTTCCTTGTTTATGGTTTGAAGATGCAGACATGTCCGATCCTAATGTCTCTCATTTACCAACAATAATTACTGCAAAACAATTCCCTGATCTTCACGAAAGAGGAGGTAAACTGTTTTGCGCCCCGTGCAATACTGTGGTGGAACACAAACAAAAATCATTGATTGACAAACACTTTTCTACCGTGAAACATAGGAGGAGAATGGCTGAAACAAATCAACCACAGACCAGACAAATCACCGTGACAGAAGCTGTTGCATCCACATCTGTTGTGAGCACTGAAAGAATGAAGGCAAGTTACATTAAATAATTGACGGGACAAGCTGTGAGCGTGTGTGTGTGTGAATATGTGAGCCAGGATGTGTAAT
>NW_007582647.1:0-1281 GCF_000690725.1 Stegastes partitus
ATTGGTGATTCTAAATTGTCCGTAGGTGTGAATGTGAGTGTGCTTGGTTGTCTGTCTCTAAGTGTAGCCCTGTGATAGACTGGTTACCTGTCCACTTTTGCCTTAAGTCGGCTAGGATTGGCTCCAGCCCCCCGTGAGCCTGGTGAGGATTAAGCGGTGTATAGATAATGGATGGATGTTAACAAGATAAAAAACAAAAACAAAATAGTTGTAAATGGAGGGGTCTTTAACAGCAGCAGCATTTCGAAGTTACAGAAAAATCCGAAAACTGGCTCCCTGAAGGTTACCATCCAGATGACCTTCCACAAAAATCTAAATTATGTGTGCCTGTCATATTTGGTCTCTGTCTCCAGTTTTTATCTGAATGCTCTGAAAAGTTGTAAAGTTGTGATTACATTGCATAGCTTGGGCTTAAAGCTTATTCTTTTCTTTTATTTAACCTGTTTCACTGTTATTATAAAGTACAACCCTTTAATATCAAATACTTTCTTCATATAGACAATGCAGCATCCATCCATCCATCCATCTATTATCTATACACCACTTAATCCTCACTAGGGTCGTGGGGGGCTGGAGTCTATCCCAGCTGACTCAAAATATAGGTTCACCTGGACAGGTAACCAGTCTTTCACAGGGCAATTTAGAATCACCAATTAACCTCAACATGTTTTTGGATTGTGGGACGAGGCTGGAGAGAGCCCACGCTGCACGGGGAGAACATGCAGAAAGATCCCGGGTGTCCTCACCGAGACAAGAACCGGCGACCTTCTTGCTGCGAGGCAACGGTTCTAACCACCACCCCACCATGTAGCCTGAAAATGCATGACTGGATTGTATTTTGAACTCGCTGCTAACTCAGAAACAATATTTTCATGCTGATACTTAGCTTCCGTGACGGTTTTTCCTGTAATGAATCGTTTCTTTCAGTCAAGTTTAAGGAAAGACAAAACATAAAAGCTTCGGCCGTCCTTTTATGACGTCAGATCTAAAACACGTTTGCGGGACAATAATCCAGACCTCTTGTTTCGCTGCAGAACAATGGACAAAGTAGAATTTATTAAAGGTCTGTCAGTTTTCCGCTGCTCACCAAACTGTGCTGGCTGATGGTCTCTCTCCTCCTTCTGTAGCATCACCAGGTGTCTCAAATACAAACTATTAAACTCAACACGTGCGTTACTGAGCCTGGGGAATTTTCTACGGAGGAGGAGGCAGAGCTCGTTATGAGGTCGATCATAATATTTTACATAAGAAAGTACATTTTTAAGTAGTTTTAAAATTATG
>NW_007582648.1:0-1279 GCF_000690725.1 Stegastes partitus
TCTCTCTTACGCTGCCTCAGTCAAACTAATGAAAGTGATATTTATTTAGCACTGGAACATGTACGCTGCCATCAGAAATTAATTTTAAAAATGCTGTGTTGGGATTTGACTTAACCCTTTCAACCCCAACCAGTTTCTGGGTGCTTATTTGTTCCCGTCACATATTTGTTCACTGTGGACTCACGTCATCGGTCTCATGTATTGTCGACTCTGTGAATGGAATGAGCTGCTACCTTTTTTGTTGAACCCATTTTCTCATGTTTATGTCAGATAGGGAGACAAGACTTTGTGTTTACTTTCGCTACTTTTATTTTGATAGGCAAGTTGGTTCTCCCCTACTGTAGTGTCGTTTTGGTTGTTATTTTCAGTAGAGCTCACTCTTAATCATCCCCTTTCGTCCAATCACACATTTATTATAAATAAATTACGATTCGTCCTGGTAAAACTGCTGTGGTGTGGCTGCTTGGGACTGGAGAAGGATGGCGCATTCATGTTGCGTTCAGGTGCCCCTAGACTGGGCGTAACAATAGCGATGGCACAACCACGACTAGAAGCAGAGAAAACTGGACACTATAGTGATTTATCATGCCATAAGTTAAACTATCTCAACTAAATTTTGGGGGGGGAAAAAAATGCAATCAACATATTGCGCTTAACAAATGTATTAGACCACCACCAGATGTAAGTTTTCTGCCACAAATTAACAGCATTTGTAATTACCAAACTCATTTTTTATGTTTCTGTGATGGTTAATACACCAGTATGTAGAAACTCTTTAACCAAAATGACATTTTTAATGCTAAAATATAATTATTATGGTTATCCATGAATTTGAAAATGAACTGCTTTACAGAAAAAAAGAACAAATAGTAAAGCACATTATTATTTCTTAATTAAGATGTCAAATTATAGCTGTATACTTGCATTTCTGAACAGAAAACTATAGTTTCAGTGGTTGAATGTTATGCTTGATTCATGTCTGACTTCTCAGAGAAGCCCAGTGGCTCAGATTTGGGTATAAAAAGGTGAATTCAGTTTGAAATTCCTCATTCCTGTTCAAAATGGTAAAACGTAGAGAGCTGAGAGCGAATAAAAAGCACTTCATGATGCTGGATGGCCCAAATATATATTATAGTGCTTAACAAATTAGACGGTCTAATATATTTGTTAAACCTTGTATGCAGTATTTTCCCACCAACGCAGGAAAAAAATATGGTGACTTAACACACTATGGATATTTAACAACCTACTTTTTAAATGTGTTTCTGTTGCTGGGTAA